>NC_056589.1:14870436-14882936 GCF_018340385.1 Cyprinus carpio
TAAAAAAAAAAAAAAAAAAAAAAAGTGTGTATGATCAATTTAGAAAAAAAAAATAGGTAAGACAATAAAAAAAAAAAATAATAATAATTGGCGAAACACCAAAATCTCCAAAACAAGTTTGTCAAAAGTTTGTTATTTTAGTATTATTTATTAAAGTATTTATTAATATTTTGAATCAGTTAATTGCCTTTCTAATTTTTGTTTAAATGTACGTTTTTCATCTTAATATTTATATTTTATTTTATTTCAGCTTTTATTTTATTTCAGATTTCAATTAATGGAACTTATCTTTAATAGTTTAACAACACATGTCCAAATAACATTTCAATAACATATTTCACACTAAAAATAGGTCAAGGTAGTCCACTTAATATACTTGTATGTTCTGGAGTAAACAAACATTTGACATTGTCAAAAAACTGGCAGGACTTTTCAGTTCTTATAGCTCCATATTGAGCATGATAGTTTCTCACATTACATTTTTTGGTCAATCTCCTGCCACTTACTTTCTCAACCAGACATTGAAGAGGAACAGAGATTTATAAAATCTTGTTAAAACACATTAGAATGTAAAACACATGACTGCGTCTATACCGAGGCCCTGACCCCTTCCCCTTCTGCCCCCTCATATTGGCCTTCTTATTTCTCTCTCTCTCTCATTGTTTTTCTTTAATCCCAGACATGATTACAAGCAGCCTGAATCTCCCTCTTCCACTTTCTCTCTCCTTTTTGTCCCACCTCCCCTCTCTCTCAAAGTCAAATTCTTTTTGGGTTAATTGGTTTGACAAAGGTATGTGATTTCTGAGCACTAAAAACAAGAGGCCTCCTCATTCGCTGACAGGGCCCATGGCAGGGCGGGCGGTCCCTTTTATCTTTTGCAGGAAATTACCCCGTCTGGCATGTTCACATAAAAAGCATGGTTAGCATGTGTTGCTCTCCTCAAAAACCTACTGAACAACCTATGATGACAACATTTTAAGGCATCATAGGCTTTCACCAACATATTCAAAAAACTAATTAAGTCATCGCATCACTGCATCTACCATTAGAAGGACAATTTCCAATTTAAACAGTTAGGGTCCTGAGATGCACACTTTGAACTGAACTTGCACTGCAATCCTGAAATAGACTGTTTGAGCATAAGAAAGAAACATTTAAGGGACAGATATGTCAGATTTTGCTGCTTATTTGAAATATATTATTCAAATGTGATTTTGGTAAGTACTTTTTTAGATATATTTCATTCTAGTAGATTGGAAAATCCAACTCTATTGGAATTAATTGTAAGTCCTGTGCAGAGAGCTAAATATTTGTGTATACAACGCGTTGCTGTCCATGAAGAGCATTCAAAATTACACGTTTTATAATCATAGAGATGTCATCGTAAGGGACTAAGTCACATTATGCCGACAGATGGCGACCAACGCAACAATCACCAGATTATGGTACGTCAGTTTTTAGTCATTCCATGACCCAACAAATTGCAATTGAACATGAAAACAACCATAGACTAACGCTAACAGATGCCGAGGGGGTAACACTGATCTGACAAAACCTGACCAGTGAGTCGGTGTCTGTTGATGCAGTATGAACTGGACTTTAGAAGGCAGTGAGGCAGCTTACCAGGTTTTGGAACAGAGCTAGTGTGTATGGTGAGTCTAAATTCATCCCTTTAACTTAAATGGGAGGATCTGTATTTGCAAAATATGTTTACATAAAAAGATATTAATCATCAGAGTACACATTCCTGCCATGCTGTATCCTGTGAGATTGATTGTGCTTATGCTTGTCATCTGCACTCAGCATCTCTTTCATTTCTCTGAAGGAGCCTTAAGAATCAGTGAACAACTGAAACAACCACTGAAGAAGTCAGAAGAAGTCTCACTCCTGCCAATCAGAGCCACAGAAAACAATGACCTGCCCCATTACATGTGGAAATAGCATCCCTCAGCGCACAAGTTCATTATGCAGGACGCCAAAACCTGTATTTCAGGAGCTGAGGAAGAAATGGAAAACACTTGAATTGGGAACTGAGTCCAAATTAATAACAGAGGGAGGGGTCGAAAAGGATAAACCGAGACCAGTGATGAAATGACAGGAAAAAATGACAAGTCTTGTTTAAATGAGAGTAACCAATTAAAGCAACCTGCCAGTCAGAGTAAACTGAGAGTAATTCCACCGACTCAAACCTCTGTCTGACTCCCAGCTCTTTAATATGTAACAGTCTCGGCATCAGACAGAAGAGAATCTGATAAAGGACAAGGAACTGTGGGACTGGAGTAGATAAGACAAGAGAGCACCGTCCAGCTAATAAGGCAGCACCCAGGAGTGAGTAGATGAAAAGAGAGAGAGAACAAACGTGGGTGAAACGCTATGGATGAGTGACTTTTGGAAAAGGACAAAATTATGAGGCCAGGGAATAGACCAAAAGGATGAATAAAAGATACAGCAGAATAACAAGAACATACAGTAGAGCATTAAATTATCATTTATCAAGTCAGTGGGCCGGTGAATGCATGTTTCCTTAATCTTACCAGTGCCCCTGTAACCTGTTCCCTGTTCTTCTAAAACACCTTTTTAAGATCCACGGTCTTTCTGTCTGAGCTTTCAGGAATCCCTTTACAGTATTTCACTCTTTTTCCTATCCACCCCTTTTTTTTTTAAAATAACATAATAAATTTTAATTTCAATTTATAAACACATTTTTGTAATTCTACATCTATCTTTGTGAGCGTAATTAGCTTGCATTTGATTAATTAATTTCTTAATTTTAAAATATTTATCAATATAGCAACATTTTGATGTCAGTCCTTTTTCAAGCACTTAATCAATTTTTTTTTTCTTTGCTTATAGTTTACAGCTAGAAGGCGGAGAAATGTTGATGTGGTTATGTCAGCGTAAACCATTGCAGTTTAGGAGTGACTCCTTTATTCTGTACTTTTGTAGAATGTGGAGGATTCACTCCCAAAACTTTGCACATATACAGTTAAATTCTATCCCGTTTTGACTGAAGGTGAGAAGAGAAAAAGAACATCCCCTCTTCCTTTATGCAAACTCCCACTTCAATCCAGTTTGCACACAAATGAGAGCACAATGTCCCAGTGTCCCCCAACTCTATACTGTCCCAAGGCTAGGATCTTATCTTTAGCACGTATGCGAATGAATGTTAATAGAATGGCGTGTCGTTGAGTCAAAGCGTGTTTGTATGTGACTGCTGTCTTTACAGGTGTTTTCAGATGCTGTGAGTCTGCATACAGATGTACGCTAAAATAAAAAAGCCAGCACATCACAGAGAGACAAAATGGTCTTGAAACAATTGCACGATATACATTAGGCTATCTGCATGACTGCACAGGTATGGTCATAGAAGTCAACATAGAGAAAGAAAGACAGAAGTCTCTCTCTCTGTGTCCCTGTAGTAAATGAGTTTCTCTGGTTCCCAGGCAGCAGGAATGTCCAGGTAAGTGAGTGCTGAAACTCTCCAAAATACAACATGACATAATAGAAGGCGATCAGTTTACAGAACATCCTGGAGACACTCTCTCATACTCTCTCTCAAACACACACACACACATACACATACTGTAAATAATCACAAAACAGAGCACATACATCATATTATACAGTATACAGATAAATAAGCACTGTTTAGATGTAAATTTACAAGAACCAGTCGATATTTTTTCCCATGTGTAATTGAGTCGGCTCATGGGTGTGTTTTTCCTGCCAACGACAGTATGTCTGTAAACCGTGACCTCTTCAAAGAGAATGCTGGCATCATTTTAGCTAGTATGAAGTCAACATTTGTCAACATTAGCCTAAGTAAACACAACACAGCTATATTAATAACTGTTTTGACTATGAGACCACATCAACACAGCCTCTACAACGCTCTCACAGCTCACAGAGCCATTATTTCAGGACTAGTTTTAATACAGTTTCTTCTAATGAACTGTGACTGAAACATTTCCACAAAAACCCATGGGTGAATTTTCTTTCATTCAGATTCAATCTTATGAATTTGCTCATTGGAATTGACATTGAGTCATGGATAAATCGCTTTTTACAATTTAATTGATGGATGGGACTCATAAGCCCAGGCAGAGATCAAGTCTGGACATGCCCACTCCATTTAACCAGCCATATCCCCTTCAGGTACATTTGTTTGCCCATGTTAAAGCTAAGGATTACAGCTTTAGTAGAAGAGGAATTGATAGAAGAATTTATAATGGTCCCCTTAGCATTCCTGTAAAATTTAAATAAAAGATTATACGCTACCGTTAAAAAGTATGGGGTCAGCAAGATACACATACATATTTACACATCAATATTTATTATTTTGACATTAACCCCTTAGCATTCCTGTAAAATTTGCCTAAAATGCCTAAAACATGCAGTGTACCACGGGTGATGCAGAGGAACAAATCATTGTGTCCTAACAGGATAAAAATCCATTAACGATCATCATTGGCGTTAGTGGGAATTGTCATGAAAGGTGGCTTCATTGTCTTTATGCATAATATAATTTATTATACTTTTCTTTTGATTTTAGGGTGAAATTATGATCCAGACATGTTTCTATGAGATTCATTCATTCATTCAGCCATCCACTTAACCCTAGGTCACACAGAGGAACCTTCTCTGTAATAAGCAAAAGAAAAGTTTGGGTAAAGTGTCAGCTAAATGCCACATTACTAAAATTAGTTTCCTAGTTGATAAAGGCTGTGGGCCTCTAATCAAATCTGCTCTGAGGTTTGATCTCAGGTGTGTGTGATTAATGAGGTGGAGGGTTACTAGGGAATAAAGTGTGCGACCTCAGGCTGCTTTAGGGCAAATGTTATAATAATAATAATAAAGCTAAATCAAGTAATGATGTAGATTAACTACAATCCAGCCCATAAAAGGCGCTCCATGAAACTGCTGATCATGAACACAGGCACCCTGTTGGGACAGTGATAAATTGCTTTAAATATCTTAGAGGGTACAAATCCAGTCTTCATCAGATAATCTTCAAGACTTGGTTATCACACTCACTTAAATTCAGCAACATGCAGGAAATTGAACACACAACAACGGCACTGTAAGGAAAAAAAGCTGTAGAAAAATGGATAATGTCCTTATCTGTTCAGTTTACGGACATTTTCTTCAACCCTAAAACACAATACAATGCAATACATAATTCAAAATACAGGTATTAAAAAAAAGTATAGATGCATGCTATTCAATTGTCTTTTTTTGTATTGAGATGATGATTATTCAAATCTCTGAGCTGTAGTCACCTACAGAACTCCAATTCACCTCCCGTCATTCCAGATCATCTGACCCCCTGCCTTGTAAACGCCCCAGTGTTTGTGGCGTTAGATTTAGGTAATAACCTCGCCACTAAAGACATCAACACAAAACGATGATTCCCAAACCCCACAATCTAGAGTTCACACACATCCACTTCCTCTCCATACCCATTCATCCTGATCACAGACGCCCTCATCTCTTCTTTTCTTGTGACAACGAAAGAAAGGGAGAATGATGATCTCATTTACTGTGCGACCACATGAAGGCCAACAGCTTCGATCCCGACACCATTAATCGGGAAACACTAAACAATGGAGGAGCCACAATGCGTTACAGTATGACAACACAGTTAAACGTTGAAACACATTGTGTGGGTCATCACTCAGGAACCGACACTTACAGTGTGAACCGAGAGGCTGAGAGGATCAGAAAGCGAGTGGAAGAGAAGAGAAAAGAAGAAAGCCAGAGACAGAGCGGCTCACCTTTCGTCGTAATACCTGCGCTCACCTGTTTGTCTTCTCACCTGAGGCTGTGGAATCCTGATACCCCCCTCCCTCCCTCCCTCCACCTGAACCACTACACAAAGATGGACAGATAATATGGTTCTTTCACTCCCTTGATGCCCACAGAAATCCATTCACTCTCTCTCCCTCACCCTTCAGCCCTGCCCTGAAACTGATCCAGACAGCCGTTTTCCTCCAGAATTTTCTCACACTCATAGATTAAACAGCCCAGCATACTCATACACACTCACACACTTTAACACATGCTTATCTACATTGCATCCACTCAGAAATATAAATAGATAAATGGGGCTGCATGATAATTGCAGTAAGATCCATTTTATTCAGAATATCAGAGTGGCTCAGTTCACTGTAAATGCAGCATCTCTGCTGCTTGTGCTGAGAGTTAAAAGTGCATTTGCGAATGCATCATGCGCTGGGTTTACTTTATTCACACATAAGCATAAATTCCAACATTTTTGTAGACAGAAGTTTACAGCATTTTAGCAGAATTCTGCCAAATTTAAGTCTTGTGGATTTTAAGTGTTAAAAGCTCAAAGGTACGAATGATTGAAAGTAAAGAATCAAGACATAAATATTAGCATTGTAACTTGTAGTGTAAAATTAATTTTTACAGTACTACATTATTATTAAATTTTTTCCACATAATCTGGACTGAGATACTATCACAACAAATAAAAAAATGTACTCAATATTTGGGTGTGCTGTTTATTTGCATACTTTTGGCCGTACATGTGGATTGTACTGAAGAAACAGACATCGCTGCCATTAGCTGCCAGTTTACATTTTTGGCCTATCATTTGCATGAATTCGTGCAATTATAAATGTTTTGATGTGTGCATTATCTTGGTAACACACTGTATACCTGCGGTGTAAGTCGATTTGGATAATAGTATCTGCCAAATAGATAAATGTAAAAGTAACGCAAATGTATGCAAAAAAATTTTGGTAAAAGAGAGCATTCAACATCAGTATGAGGTTCCATTTCTGTTAGGATGCCAAGATTCAAAGAAACGTCATCATTCATTCAACAGTTTATAAAAAATAAAATAAAATAATAGGCCTACTTTCACTGCCAGTCTCCTACAGCTGGCAAGTTATTTTGAAGGAATTCTGAGGCCTGAAGCTGGTTGTAATGCAGCACCATGGTAGAAAGTAATTACAGCAAGAGTATACTGTAATATTTTACATGAGAGATATGTGGGTCATTAGACTCATCTTTCTGTTATTGGGGGTTTCTGTGACTCATCGAAGAGTTTGATATGCCAACCACTCCCTTTAGATTCTGATGATAAGATTGGTATTATGTGTGATGACTTTGCATAGTGACAAGACATTCATGATCTCAACCACAACACAAACAATAGAGTTGGTTTCCTTCTTGGGGCCTTGGGCATCCCTCTTTTATGTTTCTGTTTTCTTTGAGTTTGTATGAAGTTGAAAAATTGTAATAAAAAACCACACCAGTATTAAATCATAATGGTCTAATTAAAGATTTGCTTTTAAGTCACGATTAATAGTCAGTTTGTAGTGATAGTGTCTGCTCTATTACTGCAGACAGTAGAAACTAGTGATCTCAATTTGTCTGGAAAATAAGAGAGAGTAAATATGTTCTACGAAAGAAACAGCCAGAAAATGATGAAACACAGAGGGAGAGTAAGAAAGACACATTTTCTAGTCAAGACAATATTAAATAAACAAGCTATGTTAAGGTTTGGTTTAATCAATCGAAAAACAATTCTGTGATTCATAACCGATTAATTTTCATTGGTCAAGCTGATATTCAGCACAACAGCAAGATTGCAAGTGTGACGTTGTGTTTGTGACACCTCAATAAACAAGACAAATTTTGAGTAACTGATTCAGACAAAATATGACCAAATATTTTGTTTATTTTTGGTCCATCAATGAAATGGTTTTGGTTAAAATGTTGGTATGGATCGGTATGTTGCAAACACAGACAAGCAGAGAGACAATGAAATGTCCCAGTGACATTACACAAAATATCAGCACTCTCTGAATGCAGCTTTTCAAATCAGAGGACCAGAACAATACTCATTATGTTACAAAGAACATTCTTTATCTTCAGCCACTACAACACCAATAGATAAAAATTAAAAGTTGTGCTACAATCTTTCACCCTCATCTTTTTCCCTCTTTCTCTCACACACACACTATCTATCCACTGAAATCAATAAGTGTGTAATCAGTTTAAAGACCCAGGCTGGAGAAAGCCAAACACTGACCGCATCACTCACAGCGAGGTTCAGTAAAGATCACTGGCACAGCACGTCCACCGTCTGGCCAACAGTAAGACAGCATTACTACCTCCATATGCTCGGCATAGTGCCACTGAGGTCAGATCAAGGTTAAGTGAAAACTTCCCTATCAGCAAGTTAATAAAACAGCATGGCAGCTTATATACATAGGTTTAAGGAAACCACTTTTAAGGGTGTGATCCAAAATTGCTATATAAGTGGATAGAGGCAAACAAGTTTTTAATTTGCCCAAAAAATTTAAATTCTGTCATCATTCACTCACCATCATTCCAAACACACAAGACTTTCATTCATTTTTGAAAGCACAAGTTATTGTCTCTCAAAAGAAAGAGTCAACTATGAATCATTGAAAGTAGTCGTTTTTAAAATGAATCCCAAGCCATGTTGATGTCAACATGAAACATTAGCATATTGTGCGGCCACTTGTTGGTCTTTTTGCATTGGTCTGACTGAAAATGCAAATTCATTTCTTGCCACTAGGTGCAGCTTTTGGAGCAGTAAAAATAGCAGTTTCCCTGGTAACAGCTGTACACAAAGCAGCACTGTGCTCACAAACACTGCTTTATCAGGCATTACAGGCATAAATAATTCGTTGAGCGAATCACTTTCCAATCACCGCAGATAAGCATCATGCAAAGGAGGGGTTTGGAAAAATAATTCGTTGAGCGAATCACTTTGGAGTCGTTGAGCAAATAAGGTAAAAATAAATGCATATTATAAGACAATGAAAGTGTTTTTTTGACCTTGCATGCATCTCAACCTGTTGTTGGGGACTCCCAAAACCAAAATATGAACCTTTCATTACCCATAATAGGGGCACTTTAATGAAACTTGATAGATTTCTGTCTCTCCCTTGAAAATCCATTACACCAAAACTTTGACGCTTCAAAAAGATTGTAAAGGCTTAGTAAAAATTAATTAATTAATTAATACATACATACATAAAAACATTCAAACCATGCGATTTAATTCAATCTTCTGAAGAGACATGATGATGCTTCATATGAACATACTTAATTTAGGCTTTTATTCACCACATTGTTGTTATTCAATACATTAATCAACACACATACATAAAGTTCATCACATATGGTAAAGGAAAATGCTTCCTTGACGCATGTCAACAAATGTGATTTGTTCTTGCAGCTGAAATGTGCTTGTGAGAGATGTGAGAGGTGTGAGAAGCACATCCTAACTGAAGCATCCTAACGGAAATGGAACCTCATAAGTGGCTGATGTTGAACGCTCTCTTGTACCAAATTTTTTAGAATATATTTGCTTTACTTTTATATTTATCTATTTGGCAGATACTAAACCTCAATGGTTTGGGCTCACATTTACTATACTTGATGTGCTCCTTGTTTGCACGTTGGTCAGTGTTAATATGTACATAAATGCCTAAATGAAATCTGTTGGGTCATCTCAAAGAACTTAAACTGCTCGATTCATATTGATTTCTTTTACAGTGTCTCCATAAACGTTACAAACCGTTTCATTAAAAATATCTGCATTTGAGTTTTAAAGATGAACGAAAGTCTTCTGGGTTTGAAACAACATGAGAATGAGTAAATGATGAAATTTTAATTTTGAGTGAACTATACCTTCAACATACGGAGACAATTTTAGGTAAGATATTTGTAAGCTGATTTCAAAAATGTAAATACTTTGACTCTGTAGTGCTATCAAACCATTGTCATGAGCAACACTGGCTCATCCATTAAATTTGGTTGTTTTTCCCCATTTTCCATTGGCTCAACCAGTGTGTTGGGTGGTGTATCTTACATGTATTTAAAGTATTTTTCAACCAGTGGCAGAAGTGGGAATATATTCAGGAAACTTGTGTAGTCTTTTTTGTCATTTTCCATCAATTATATTTGTAAATTCCACAGATTACCTTCAAAAACTGACATTATAAGGGCAGCAGAAGTGATGTCTAGGCAACTGAGACAGCGTAATGGTGACATGACAGCTGCCCTTTAGAAAATATCCCCCTGATATGTTCAGACATGTACAACTGTCTCTATAACAGATCAGAAAAACGTGCACATTATCCAAGTGTCTTCCGAGCAATCTTTGGCAAAGGTTTCAACAACACATGAAGTATAAAGAAATGATGTTTGATTAGTGGATAAATAAATGAGAGTCGTACTCACTGGCCATGCATATTTAAATGGGATAACAATTCGTCCATTTCTGCTGTCGCTTCCCTCGTTTCCATGGTGATGTAAGGTGTGGGAGTTGCCACCCAGGATAGGTGTGCTGCCAGTGCCATATGTACAGGTGCCGGTTGGTGCAACCCGAGCCTGGTACTCCTTCAGACAGGCCTTGAAGAAGGTGTCACACTGATCAGCTGATGAGCAGTGCTGCCCCCCACTGGCCTGGGGGTCACAGCACTGACCACTTTGTAGAAAGCCCAGAGGGTTTAGCCATTGTCGAACTTGCACCTCAAATGTGCCCACCGCACACACAACCTATGAGAATTCAAAACAGAAAGGTTAAAATATGGAAAACAAACAGGAAAACTGAAGTGACAGAGTGCATGAAGTCATTAAGATGAGAAGCAACACTTTCAGCCTCCAAAGGAGTTTAGAGTTTAAATTCTCTCATGATGCTTGTTCATACTCTCCACAGTTACTGGCTTTCTGAAAACAGTTTTATCACATCTGGATGTTGGCTGGTGCAGGTTAGAATATCAGTGCTGTTGTTGAGGCCAGAATATGATTGTAAAAATGTATCATAGTATATTGATTGTTATTAGTAAACGGAAATGCTTAAAGCAGTGGTTCTCAACCACCAAATCTGGCAAAAACTTCAGAGCTCCCCAGGGTCAGTGCCAGAGCGGCACCTGTTTCTGAATATTGATTGATATATGTAGACTACTAGTGTAGATATATAAATAATTTTATATATACAATTTAATAACATGTAGCCTAGTTATATATATATATATATATATATATATATATATATATATATATATATATATATATATATATATATATATATGAACAGAGTGTTCGTCGACTGATTGCATGCCGTCGGATTTTCCAGTGTTGACAGCTCCATAAAATAGTCTACTGGAAGTGCTGTAGTTTTGCTGTTTGAAGCTACTAAAAATATGAAACGTACAACATACAAATAGCCAACCATTTTAATTAACTTATGTTTCTGAACAAAGAAAGTAGTAATTGATATCATAAATACACAAGCCTGATTTTTGTTTTAGTTGTCAGAATCTATCATACATAAAAAATTTAAATTAAAAATCACAAACATTTACAACCAAAACTGTGAAAAACAACAAGAACAAACCAGAAGTGCCAAATGTAAGCCAGATTTGGCCCAGATTCTGTTGTTATCTGGGAAGCCAAGCATAAGAATACTTATGTATATTTGTTAAACGACAGAATGAATTTTTAACCAATTAATCGTCTACTTTCGTTTGCTGTATATTTTATGTTTTTGAGATTTATATACTATAAATATATACATTTGATGTTCAGAACTAACTACAGTAATTAAGCCATGCCCCCTGGAGTGTTTTACCCCACAGACTAGATTTAAAAAAAAAAAAAAAAAATTATGTCATTCTAAAAATATTATAATATTTTATAATAGGGAGTAATTGGCCAATAATAGGTTTTATTGTTTGAGCTAGTTTTGAGGATGGTATTGCAACTCTTAGAAGTCCTTGGAGTTTACGCACATTCAAATATGGCACAGATGCTCAGCAGCAGTAGATGATGACAGAATTCTCGTTTTTGGGGTGAACTAAGACATGAGATTGAAAAGCACTCAACTGCATTACCACAAAAACAGAAAAGAAAAGATGTGTTCATACAACTGTGGTTGTATGAACGGATGAACTTGCTCAGAGTAATGCTCAAAGGCCCTACTGTTCACAAATAAAGCATCACATCCTGTTTTTACAGTTAATGAAGTTTCCTTCACATCTGACAACCTTCAAACAACACAAACATAATCCTCACGAGACCCCATTCATCCTGACAGATAATGACTGTAGTAGCCTTTGTATCTGAAAGCAGATAAAGACAGAAAGAGCAGACGATAACATTGATTCAAAGCGAAATCCCTGTGTCTAAACGGACAGCTACATTCCTCTTCTGTGCTGTAATCACCCTCTTCATCTGCATGTTCACTTAACTTATCTTATCCCCACAGGTTATTTACCTCCTCGTGTCTTGCCTTTCTCTCACACTTTCTCTCCTTACTCCCTTGTGTTAGTTACTTCCTACTCTTCAACTCCTTGCTCTCTGTTTTTCATTTTTTTTCTATATCAATACATCTTTCTTTTCTGTCCCTCTTTCCCCAGAGCGGAACACATTTACAACACAGCTCCTATTTTGCTCTCTCCAACTGTCGTTTTTTTTCTTTTCACCTGGGA
>NC_056589.1:14887936-15007936 GCF_018340385.1 Cyprinus carpio
TTGCTAAATGTGTTCGTTGGCGAACATAAATCGTCTTTGATTGAGGAGGTCATCATAGCAACAGCTAAGCGATTGCCGTCTGTATCAGACATCAACAAAAACAAAATTACTGTAATTAACTTTATTTGTCACGCCATTACACGAATGTAACGTTATCTAAAAAAAAAATCCTCCAGATTTGTTTAATAAGTTTACGCTTAGTGTCTATTTGCGCGAGATGAAGCTCAACTGACTGCGCCCAGAAAAATGACTGACAGAAATAGTTTTTAAAAAGTTCAGCTGCCTGAAAGCCGTTTAATGATTGGCTCACTAGTGCAAACCACTCGCTAACAGCGCTAAAGTAAGAACAATACTTCACTAAAAAGCTCTGGAGAGAAAACAACCGTGGAAAAAAGTCAAAGCGGGGTGAAAATAGCGCATGATCGGCGGCTTACCTGCGGCTGCAGCGCAAGCGAGAGCAGGACAATCACGCTCCAGTGCGGTCCGCGCTTTACACCCCTTATCATCGCCCTACCAGCACTCTTCCTGACCGTCCTCGATCTCTCCCAGGAGTGCCAACTCTTTCGGTCTCTATCCATTCTCATAGCAGACATTTGCGCACTTGTTCTGTGCGTCCTTAACAGCCTTTCCCTGTTTGGTGACGCTTTCTTTATACTGTCCATGTGTCCATCGTGAAGACACAGCGTGAAAACGAGCAAAGTAAATGTGTTACAGGTGAATGATAAAACCACAGAGATCTTTCCACACTCCGAGTTCAGGGTGCTTCCTCCTCCTCCTCCTCCTCCTCCTCCTACTCTAGCTCTTCCTCCTTCACCTGCTACAGTTAAGAAGCTTTGAATGTTCGACCTGCCGACCTGACTTGAACTTTCATGCCATTTACTTTCCCACTCACTTAAAGCAGCTCTTTTCTTTCACGTCAGCCGGATAGGCTTTGCCGATGCCATACCAAATAAAGCGTTGCAAAGGGCGAGCCTTCACAACGGAGAGCGAGACTGCGCATCACTGTGGGAAGCACTAGAGGGGGTGTCCTCCGCCTGGGAATATCCGTCACCTGTCTCTAACTTAAGAATCAGATTTGTCTGTTTTACAAACTTAATAGCTTGGAAATTATGTCTATATTATTTTCATGTATTTTTCAGGAGTGCTGCTGTTAACCCAAAAGTCCACTACTGTAACACTAATAGAAAACGTTATGAAAATCAGTGTCTGAATTTATTGTGGTAATCAAGTAAACGGTCCATTTTGAAATATTAGCCTACATTCAAAAAATGAGTCATTAATAAATGAAATAAAACTGGAATCAAATACACGTAGCACAAATTAGATACTTATGCTAACTACTCTAAAGGAACACATCACAAGATGAGTGTTAAAGTCTGATTCTGTGCTTTGAGTCCAGCAGAAATGCATTGTTACAAAATTGTGACCTTTTAACAATTTTCCCATTAGATGATGATAAGATCTGCAAGTACAAGAAAAAGCAGCCCTGCTTCTTTTCTTTCTTTCTTTGTAAGATGGACATAGAGACTTTAAGAGTTAGTCCACTCAAAAATGAAAATCCTGTCATTTACTCAACCTCATGTTGTTCTTCATTTGTGTTTTGAAGATAACAAAAGTCTGATGGATTTGAACTACAAGAGGGTTACTAAATGATAATTATGATGATGATTTCCCTGAAAAAAAAATAAGCTTTTTCTTTTAAGTTACTGCATGTTCATCTGAAATGTGAGTGGCTTTTTTTCAGTGGCACATGACATTAAATTTCTTGGATGAACAGACTTCTATTCTGGAATGTTATGCTTTTATTAAGACATGGACATTATAAAACAATTTTTACTATTAACTGTTGTAAATTCTTCCTCAAATTTCTATGCAGTGCTAAAAGTGGAAATTATGCCAATGAGTGTTGAAGATTATCCCCGTAATGTGATGTAAAACATTTAAAAATGTTTTACTCTCAAGAGTGTAAAAAGCTTCATTTTTTTTTGTTTTAATAATACAGCACAGTAAGGCAGTGACATTTATTAAAATCACATTCTGAAGGAGAAGAAACTGCTTACAATTTAGATTTGTATTTATCTGGATATTTGATTTTAAAATAAACGTACAAATTTGTTAAAAACCAAAAGATTTAGTGATAATTTGTGATAATTAAATCATATATATATATACTATTGAAAACAGAATTATTTATTTTTTTTTTACTTTCATATCTATAAAATTGGGGGTTTGGGGTAAAACCTTTATTTTATCTTTATATATTAAAATCATATATTATATATTATATATAATACACTTAAACCACAACCATCAACCAACAACTCAGCAGGTCATATAATGCTGATTTCCAAACTTGACAGACAAACTGGATAAACTGACAGCTGTTCAGCTGCTTATTACTGTACAACCTTCATGGTCTTTATGCATACATATGATACATTTGCTTAAAATAATTCAGCACATCTCAACAAAAAGACCAGTTTCTGGATCCCATCTATTTTTAAACAATTTTACAGTTTATAAATGACAGAGAAAGACCCATTCTCTTATTATTACCACAAACAAGATCACTCCGATTCTACAATTCTATACCAGTACCTTTTTATGAAGTCATAGTATAGTTATCATTTCTAACAAAATAAATTGTGAAACTACGCTATCCTGTAATGCACTGGTCTGGAAATTCTCAGTAGGGCTTCTTTTCATTGTGTACTCCACTGGGCAGTTCTGGAATAATAGCTCTCAAGCTTCACTTAATCTCTGAGCATGATCAAAGTGCTGCGGCACCAATTAAAAGACCCCGTCAGAGGCCAGACAATAGACAGACAGAGGCTGTTACATTCAATACTCATGCACTTTGACATTACCTCCAGCTTGTTATCACATCATAGGCTAAAGGTGGAAGTGGCATGCTTTATCTGACTTAATCATTAGGTCGATGGGTGAGGACAAAGCACCAAACCTAGAACCCCCCTCTTTTTCAGAGGTTTGGACGCCAAATAGTGTTTGTGGGACCCTATTGCACCCAAAATGACTACGGATGTTTGAACATTTCACAAAGATGGAATATTTTTGTGTTTACAGTAAGATTATTGAGGACCACACACGTTGCGTGTGTGTAGTCTGCAGTTCAAAAGACGTCGCTGAAGAAAAACATGAAAAATGAAATGGTTTAATTTCTGGGAGTCTTTTTTATAGAAATAACAGTTGAAAAGTCGGTTTGTTTACTTGTTTTTATAGGGGTTTTGACCACTTTTCAGCTGACCAGACATCATTTTAAACCAGGTCAACCGGATATCTGGAAATTAAACGCATTAGCCGAATGCATATCGGCATCATTTCGCTGCTTTCCAGACCTCCATAAAGAGGACCAGTGAACTTTCCACTGTGTAGGCAACTGAGGCAGTTACTACCAAACAAAAGCCTCCGCTTTATGCTGAAAAAAGTATAATAAGCCGATTTTATTGACCCGATCCTGTTTCCTCCCCCCGTTCGCGACGGGAAGGAGTAGCTGCTGACGCGCACTAACATCCATGGAAACCGGTTATTTCCCAAAAGTAGAGTGACCCGTGGTCAGAACATAGGCATGATCGGCGGCTTCCTGCGGCTGCATTAGCATAGACATCACGCTCCAGACCCCCGACTTTACAACCCCCTTTCAATCGCTCTACCATCTTTCTTCCTGACCGACTCCTCGATCTCTCCCAGGAGTGCCAACTCTTTCGGTCTCTATCCATTCTCATAGCAGACATTTGCGCACTTGTTCTGTGCGTCCTTAACACCCTTTCCCTGTTTTGTGACGCTTTCTTTATACTGTCCATGTGTCCATCGTGAAGACACAGCGTGAAAACGAGCAAAGTAAATGTGTTACAGGTGAATGATAAAACCACAGAGATCTTTCCACACTCCGAGTTCAGGGTGCTTCCTCCTCCTCCTCCTCTAGCTCTTCCTCCTTCCACCTGCTACAGTTAAGAAGCTTTGAATGTTCGACCTGCCGACCTGACTTGAACTTTCATGCCATTTACTTTCCCACTCACTTAAAGCAGCTCTTTTCTTTCACGTCAGCCGGATAGGCTTTGCCGATGCCATACCAAAATAAAGCGTTGCAAAGGGTGAGCGATGAGAGCGAGACTGCGCATCACTGTGGGAAGCACTAGAGGGTGTGTCCTCCGCCTGGGAATATCCGTCACCTGTCTCTAACTTGAATCAGATTTGTCTGTTACAAACTTAAGTAGCTTGGAAACTTATGTCTATATTATTTTCATGTATTTTCAGGAGTGCTGCTGTTAACCCAAAGTCCACTACTGTAACACTAATAGAAAACGTATGAAAATCAGTGTCTGAATTTATTGTGGTAATCAAGTAAACGTCCATTTCAAATATTAGCCTACATTCAAAAATGAGTCATTAATAAATGAAATAAAACTGGAAACAAATACACGTAGCACAAATAGATAAACATGCTAACTACTCTAAAAACACATCACAAGATGAGTGTTAAAGTCATTCTGTGCTTTGAGTCCAGCAGAAATGCATTGTTACAAAATTGTGACCTTTTAACAATTTTCCCATTAGATGATGATAAGATCTGCAAGTACAAGAAAAAGCAGCCCTGCTTCTTTACATACTTTAATAGTAAGACCAACAAAAAAACAAAATCCTGTCATTTACTCCACCTCATGTTGTTCTTCATTTGTGTTTTGAAGATAACAAAAGTCTGATGGATTTGAACTACAAGAGGGTTACTAAATGATAATTATGATGATGATTTCCCTGAAAAAAATAAGCTTTTTCTTTTCTTTTAAGTTACTGCATGTTCATCTGAAATGTGAGTGGCTTTTTTCAGTGGCACATGACATTAAATTTCTTGGATGAACATTCTATTCTGGAATGTTATGCTTTTATTAAGACATGCCGTTATAAAGCAATTTTTACTATTAACTGTTGTAAATTCTTCCTCAAATTTCTATGCAGTGCTAAAAGTGGAAATTAGGCCACTGAGTGTTGAAGATTTCCCCGTGATGTAATAAACATTTAAAAATGTTTGACTCTCAAGAGTGTAAAAAGCTTCATTTTTTTTCCAAACAGTAATTCAGTGACATTTATTAAAATCACATTCTGAAGGAGAAGAAACTGCTTACAATTTAGATTTGTATTTATCTGGATATTTGATTTTAAAATATGTACAAATTTGTTAAACCAAATAGATTTAGTGATAATTTGTGATAATTATATATATATATATATGGTTGAAAGTGATTTTTTTTTTTTTTTTACTTTCATATCTTAAAATTGGGGTTTGGGGTAAAACCTTTATTTATATATTATATCTTTATATTTCACTTACACCTTCTACCATCACCTCAGGAGGGTGCTGATCATATAATGCTGATTTCCAAACTGGATAAACTGATGCTGTTCAGCTGCTTATTACTGTACAACACTTCATGGTCTTTATGCATACATATGATACATAAAGGTTAATCTCAACAGTTTAACATCCCATCTATTTTTAAACAATTATACAGTTTATAAATGACAGAGAAAGACCCATTCTCTGCCATACCACAAACAAGATCACTCCGATTCTACAATTCTATACCAGTCCTTTTTATGAAGTCATAGTATAGTTATCATTTCTAACAAATAAATTGTGAAACTACGCTATCCTGTAATGCACTGGTCTGGAAATTCTCAGTAGGGCTTCTTTTCATGTGTACTCCCATGGCAGTTCTGGAATAATAGCTCTCAAGCTTCACTTAATCTCTGAGCATGATCAAAGTGCTGCGGCACCAATTAAAAGACCCCGTCAGAGGCCAGACAATAGACAGACAGAGGCTGTTACATTCAATACTCATGCACTTTGACATTACCTCCAGCTTGTTATCACATCATAGGCTAAAGGTGGAAGTGGCATGCTTTATCTGACTTAATCATTAGGTCGATGGGTGAGGACAAAGCAATAAACCTAGAACCCCCTTCTTTTTCAGAGGTTTGGACGCCAAATAGTGTTTGTGGGACCCTATTGCACCCAAAATGACTACGGATGTTTGAACATTTCACAAAGATGGAATATTTTTGTGTTTACAGTAAGATTATTGAGGACCACACACGTTGCGTGTGTGTAGTCTGCAGTTCAACACTGCTGAAGAAAAACATGAAAAATGAAATGGTTTAATTTCTGGAGTCTTTTTTATAGAAATAACAGTGACTAGTCTGGTTTGTTTACTTGTTTTATAGGGGTTTTGACCACTTTTCAGCTGACCAGGCATCATTTTAAACCAGGTCAACCGGATATCTGGAAATTAAACGCATAGCCTGCATATCGGCATCATTTCGCTGCTTTCCAGACCTCCATAAAGAGGACCAGTGAACTTTCCACTGTGTAGGCAATGGAGGCAGTTACTACAACACAAAGCCTCCGCTTTATGCTGAAAAATATAATAAGCCGATTTTATTGACCCGATCCTGTTTCCTCCCCCATTCGCGACGGGATGGAGCAGCTGCTGACGCGCACATCCATGGAAACCGGTTATTTCCCAAAAGTAGAGTGACCCGTGGTCAGAACAGAGGGCTCTTAAACTCCGGCTGCGATTAGCATAGAGTGGCGCTGACCCCGACTCAACTGAATTTTAATCGCTCTCCATCTTTATTCCTACTGACTCTAAAGCCGCGCTGAGAGAGCTGATGTTCAGAGATAATGACATCATTTATGCATCCGTTCGAATTTTCAGCTGTTGGCGGGAATTACCTGTACGGCTGTGTTCTGACGAAGTATTTTCGTCAGTACTTCAAAGACAAACTACCAGCAGTGACAGATAATCTTTTGACTCCTCCTAAACCGATAAAACTTAATATTTTTCCTGTCTGCTACGTGACGAGTGGCATTCAAGTAACAAACGTTTCCAGAAAAAGCAAAGGCAGCCTTTATGTTGCGCAGAGAACCAATCCGCCCCTGAGAAGAATGGGAACAGGTAACGTTAGGCTACTAACCTTAAAACCTACCGTACAACCGTGAACACTACAACAGTAAATGTCTCCATCTGCTGGACTCATTGTGAAAAAGAGCCAGTCCCTCTGGACTCACTGAACAATTAGAACATCCTCATATTTGCTCATAATCTGGCACGGAAATAAAGTAATACATAATAAACTAAACCTACACAGTTAGTCACCAAGTTCTAGGCTCAAACGCATAACGGCTCATCTTGGAGGTAGGTTTGCTGGCGTAGGACAAGGCACAGTGATGTAGTTTTCTCGAACTAGTCAACCTGTTGCTTGGTCGGATGATCAGCGTGGGGACAGCTGTGTCCCACACATTGCTGGCATAAGAAGTGTCTGTTCTGGGAGTCAAAGGGGGCAGTGTTGGTGGACAACTAACTGCTAGGCATGATGCCAATTGCACGAGACACACACACAGCACCAGCAGTAGTTAAGGTCAGGTTTTTCTCAAGGCAAAACAGTGGAGTGTGCAGAAGCTTGGGAAAACTGCAGAAGAATGCACGAAAAAAAAAACGGATCTAGTCATTTAGGTCACAACACAAGGCAGACCCTTTTATACAGCTGAGAGTCCAGAGTCCTTCAAATTTAATGAAAGAGTAAATTACCTCTTATACAATACTCACAAATACTCCCAGGCCATAAGAGGCTCATTTACCTTCCACAGAAATCACTTGAGATTAAAGAGAGTGAATGTATGAACTCAAACGCATTGCCATAAAACATCCTTTACTTCTGAGTTCCCAAATTGGGGGTTCACAAGTTTATGCAAAGCTAGTAATAAATTAAATAAAAATGGTGTGACTGCCAAACAAATGTTTGGGAATCCCTGATATAACTGATTCCATCTTGACACCATTCATTTTATTACAAAGTAAAATGTTTTTCATTCACTCATAATTTTGTGGTTATAGAGTTGAGTTTGAGTAACACGCAAACATGGGGGAAGAAATAAATTAATTCGTTATCAGACTTAAGACTTGAAATATGAAGATCAATAAATCAATGCATCACCTACAAAGACTTATGTAGACATGATTGAGCCTGCTTATGCTTGATTTTTGAGTGTTTGATGTCAAAGGAATGATCATCCCCACGTTTCCCTGCCCAAAAGCCAATTTGGACGTAGACGGTCACTGAGATGAGAAGATCCCCTGAGCTTGCTGGCTTCTACTGCAAAAGGATGAGAGACTGACAAGGACACGTAACAAGGACTGGCGCTGGAAAATGTGGTCACACACTAAAGAAAGACAGACTCATGGCCGACATCCTTATGAACTATATGGTGAAGTATCAGGGGAAATCTTGACTGCTATTTTAGGATGAGCTGAATTACTTCTAAAAGCTTGTGAACAAGAACAAGTGTCATCCCCAGCCCAGATGGTGGATCAGCACCTAGAAAGGACCTCTACAGCCCTGAAAGACAGCAGAGACCAGGGACTAGAGCCCCAGAGACAGATCCCCTGTAAAGACCTTGTCTCAGACGACCACCGGGACAAGAACCACAGGAAACAGATGATTCTTCTGCACAACCTGACTTTGCTGCAGCCTGGAATTGAACTGCTGGTTTCGTCTGGTCAGAGGAGAACTGGGCCCCCCGGGACTGAGCCTGGTTTCTCCCCAAGGTTTTTTTCTCAATTCTGTCACTGATGGAGTTTTGGTTCCTTGCCGCTGTTGCCTCTGGCTTGCTTAGTTGGGGACACTTCATTTACAGCGATATCGTTGACTTGATTTCAAATTATTGCACAGATACCATTTAAACTGAACTGAGCTGCATGATGACATCACACTGCCTTTAACTGTCATTTTGTATTATTGACACACTGTTTTCCTAATTAATGATGAAAAAGTAGACTGAAACAGTAAATTAAATACAAAAAAAAGAAACAAAAATCAACCAGTTAATGAACAAGAACAAGTGTCATGAAAAAGTAGACTGAAACAGTAAATTGTTGTCAGGAAATAGAAACTGATGTGGCCCAGTTCAGTTTCATAAAGACACACACAAACAAAAAGTTAGGGGTCAGTGAGAATTCTTTTGAATGATTCTCCCCAAGGCTGTATTTATTTGTGTGTGTGTGTGTATATATATATATATATATATATATATATATAAATAAATCTATATATATATATATATAAATAAATAAAAATAAATTAATAGTGAAATATTAATTTAAACCTGGTCTATTTTAATACATTGTAAACTAATTATTCGTCATGGCATTAATACAGTCTTCAGTACCTCTTGATCTTTCATAAATCATTCTAATAAGCCAATTTCACACACATATAAAAAAAATGTTCCTAATTTCAAAATTTGAAAATTTTTGCGCCACTTAATTTTTTGTGGAAATAGTGACGGATCTTTTTTTTTATTTTTATTTTTTAATGAGATTCAGCATTCATTGGAACTCTTCTGTAAAATTATAAATATCTTCACTGTTAATTTCAATGCACCTTTTCTGTATAAAAGTATTTTTTTAAAATAGAAGTTATTTTAAACAGTTTTTATTCCATTTCAAATAAACACAGTCTTGGGAAACATAAAAGACTTTCAAAAATATATAATGAATGAATGCATTTCATAAAAGACAATAATTGCGTGGCTCTACTCTAGCTGCATGTGAACAGCCCACTACTCAAATCGAACAAATCTCAAGCCCCATGTGAAGGGAAAAAACAAGCAGAAAGCACATGTAAATCATTGTGATTTAATAAAAACAAAGCTCCAGGTACAATGTCTGGGAACCAGACTCTGGGTGCAATGCTTCTGAAGACATAATTGGAATAAAAAAAAAAAAAAAAAAAAAAACCTGCATACTTACAAACTCACAAAAGCCGACCATCTCAGAAAAGGGAATAAAAGTTAAAAGAATAAGTGGAGGAGGGGGAGGGGGTAAACCTTTCCATTCACTCCTTACCTTCCATTGTGCAGTACAAATCTAGCGGGAACAGCAAGGCAAGTCACATCAAATAAAAACTTACATTTCATCTCTGGACTTTTGAGTGGTGTGCATGTAATCTATTCACAGCCATTAAACAGCCTGTACTGTTCCAAGTGGATTCTAAACGCAGGCCTGTGTATAACTGTCATTTGTCATACAAGCTGCATGTACATGAGTGTTATTTCTTTGCAAATGAGATTTTCATTGCATTGCTCTGTGTGATCTTAAAGCCTTGCAAAGCTTCTCTGGCTGCACCCGCCTGCACCTCATTATCAAACTCCACAAAGGCGATGTCGTGACGTCCAGGGACAAGACGGACTTCTTTGAATCCGGGAAACCTATGAGAAGAATGCGACATCATAAGTGGCAAAAGATGATCAAATATTTTAAAATGACTTTATCAGCACCCCACTGAACACGGTTCAAAAGCATTTCTGAACGAAACTAACAAACACTCACCAGCATAAAAACAAAGACATCATTAGCCTCCTCTTCTCCACAGGGAGATTGGTGAGAAACAGGATGTGGTTGGGAGGGTTTTCTGACACCTGCAGACAAAATGTTATTATTCATAGTGATGCGCTGAAATTTCTGCAAACGAAAATATTCAGTCAAAACAGTTGTGGAGTGCTGAAATCCTTGACTAAAATGGTGAAGTTTAATTAGCGCTTCTCCAATGACATTTTTTGTCAGTGTGTCAGTGTTCATTACACACACTACAAAAGGTAAACATGTGAATGTAGATGCTTAGACTGGATTGACAGTATTTTTGCATTTTTAAAACTGTAAAAGTAATGAAATACTGTGGACTTTTTTTTTTCCACACACCTACCAACCAATAATTGAAATAAACAGTGTGCTTTGTTATTTACTAATATGAAAAAAAGCCTGCACTTTCAAATTCCAACAAACTGTACCAATCAGATCCTCCACTTTACTTCGTTTTAGTGTGAAATAAACATGAAAACAAGCAAGTATAAATGTTTCAACAAAGAATTCTTACTCCTTTGTGTTGTGTGCAATTTCTGGACTGGTTCAAGGAACAAATATAAATAAATAAAATAATAATTTTATATAACCAAAAATGAATGAAATTGACAAAACCATAACCAAAAACAGAAACAAAATCTAATCTAATAGTTCCGAACAGAACGCTTATTTGAAATGGCCATTAACTGGTTAACTATTTTATCATTCCGTTTAGTATTTTTTTTAATTTTGCAATCTTCCAATCATGAATTCAAATAGTATGGCCTATGCAAATGTTGACACATCCAACAAATGAAAAGCCCGCGCTCAGCTGTAAATTCATCATAGGTAAGTCACAATGGCAATGCTACAAAATTAATTTTTCCAAGTACATGTCATGAAGCGTCAAGCATTAGGCCTGCATTTAAGTGAAAATGAATGGCAGGTAATATGCAGCTTGTTGTGTGTTTTGAAAACAGCGAAAATTGCAGGAGAGTGTAGAACATGGATTGACACACAATGTCACTCAATTGCAGTGCTTCGGTGAATGGAGAAAAGAGATTAAAACTATATCCATAAAAATAAATATATAGGCCTATACACAAGATATTTCACTTAAATCATTAACAGATTAAAGCGAAAGAAAAGAAAAAAAAATTGCATTGTGTGCAATTTCTAGAGTTTCGGTTCACTGTGATTTGCTCCAAAGTTCACGGAAAGGAAACCGAGACAGCAGAAAGCGGCATCCTGCTTGTTTTCTTTATTATGCAAAAGCTTTACAGTTTTGAATGATGTCTTGCTTCTATCTGTATGACCATAAATTACGGAATAACAGTTTCCTTTCTTAGAAAGGAAAACAATGCAGTGATTGGGCCTGCGCCTCATGCACACACACAGCATATTTTTGCTAACTTTATATCACAGCTTGTTCATTATCAAAATAAAATATTTAAAGAAACATAAAAAGTTACACTGATCAATTTAAATAGTCCGTAGTACAATCTGTGCCATTCAGCGTTTCCACCACCTCATTGTGCTGTTATAGCCTTTGTGAAGGATGATTAAAATTACTTCGTTTTGGCTTGACCTAAATACTGCTTACCTCAGAGGATTTGTTGTGGACAGAAGGGAACTAAAATAACCTTTAGCTGTGTTTATAATGCTTGTAAATGTTTTGCTTTATTTACCAGTATTTTAGCCTACATTATTTCTGAATGCAATAATAAAATGCGATTTACGACTTTCCTCTCAAACCGCAATTTTATACAAGTAGCATTATTTTTTATTTATCGTTTTGCATTCAGCGAACATTTACAAATATCTTGAAAAAAAAAAAAAAAAAAAAACACCTTAAAGTGTTGAGTTTTTCCTTTTGTTTAATGCATTTGGCCAAAATCTTGTTATAAAAGATGATGCGGTCTATGACAAGACATAACATATCAGAACAAGATTCTCTCCGTTTTACTTAACGTACTTAATTTTTTTTTTTTGTTTGTTTTTATTATTAACCGGTATCTTTTTTTCTACTCAAAACAAAATTCAAAACACCAACAATACATAAAGAAAACATAAAAAAAAAATTAAAAATACTTACTCTACTAAGCCTTGGTTTATATATATATATACACCCAGAATCTTATTTCATTATTAAAATTGATTAATATACACCCAGAATCTTAAAACATAATAAAAATTAACTAATTAATAACAAAATAATATAAATAATCAATAATATATATATATACACCCAGAATCTTATTTCATTATTAAAATTGATTAATTGGTAACTAATTAAGATTAATATTCTATACATTATTAATAGCAAAATGTATATAATAGGGTTGGGGGATGTCTACCAAAAATAGGTGATACTGTGCACGTGTCGAGCTCGTCCGTCCATAGTGGAGTATACTTTTAAAAGCTTTTGTTGCTGTTTTTGTATGCTTCGTTTAGCTCATCTAGCCTATAATTCGTTTGCCATTTTTTGCACAATAAAATATGCCACTGTTTAAATTATGTTCACTGAACTGTTTTGAATTTAATTTGTATTGTGATGAGGAACAACTTCATTATAAAGCATGCATTGCACTGGGCGATACAGTGTGATTAATTAGGATGTATTTTGCAGGTGGGGGGATATCACGATGGTGGCTCAACATTGTGATGTCTGTCAGCAATCGGTGATGGATGATGGCATCATCTATTTGTCCAACCATAGTACATAAACTTAATATAGTCTCCATTCCAGTTTTATTACATACCTGCTGTGGCATCTGGCCAGGCATTTGTCCTGGCATCATCTGACCTGGAGGCATCTGCCCAGGTGCCATACCGGGAGGAGGCATCATACCAGGCGGAGGCATGTAGGGAGGCTGACCAGGCATTGGCATCATGCGAGGGGCTTGGCTCAGGGGTGGCATTCCCTGTAAATGACCAATAAATGAATCATATCAAAAACAGCCTGAGAATAGACCATAATAGAGTCTGACATACTAACAGGCATGGCTGCAGGTACTCCGGCCATAGCAGCAGAAGCCTTTTTCCCAGCACCTGCATCAGGCGCTTTAGGCTTTTTCTTCTCTTTCTTACGGTCTCGCTCCACATATGTGCCCTTCATTTTTGCAATGATATCGGAGTCCTGCTTTGCATACTGAATGCGCTGTGAATAGATTTTAAGAGCATTTTAGCTCAGTTTAAACATTTCTTGTCTTAAAAACATCATCTTAAAAGTATTAGTAGTAGGAGTGTGTATATATAAATCACAGATCTTACCATAGGTTTATCATAAAAGGGGAAGCCTTGCATAGATCGGAGTGCGCTGGAAGCACTGTTGACTTCCTTGAAGATCACAAAGGCCTGGCCCCTCATCTTCAGTGTAGGGGAGACAAGAATGTCCAGAATTTGTCCAAACTGGGAGAATATAGCATACAAGGACTTCTTCAGTTCTGTTAAAAGAAGAGGCAAGGGTCGCAACATGAACAACACAAAATCGTTTGATTAAAAACAAACAGAACCATACCATCTTTTTTGATCTTTTCATTCAAGTTGTTGATGTAAATAGTGTGATTTAACCGCATCTCCTGGTTCGTCATGACTCTGGAATGAAAAACACAGATATTAATCCCAACGTGCAGAATAATAATAATAAATAAAAACTCTTACTGAGCACATGACAGAAATAATATGTTAACATAAAAGTCTTCAAGAAGAAAGAAATACGTTTGTTTTAAATGAAATTGCGCTTTAAATCCGTGAATGACTGACCTGGCGCGTTGGGAGCTAACGTTAGAGAGTTCGCTTATCAATTAATTTAATCACTAATTACAATTTTACTATTCGAAGAAACGCTCATTTTGATCAAATATGCAAAAAAATAATAATAAGAGGAAGAAAAAGATAAACAGTATTAATAAAAAGAACACATTTAGACACATTTACTCACAATTATCACGCGAGCTTCAGCCAACCACACACTTCAATAAAAAAAAAAAACTCAGAAAACACAAAAAGAACGTGCAACTTCCGCGTGAAAACCCGCCTATTTAAGAATTCGACGTAAGCTGCTGGTCTCCCGGCGAACCTGCCGATTGGTTGTCTGTCCAGCGCACCCGACTACCAAACCTTTTCTCATTGGCTATTATAGAGACGAGCGGGCCATTCTGTGAACCGATTGGTGCGTTGGTCGTGTTACGCTGTTTTCTGTCCGGCTGTCACGTCGTTGAATGGGAATAAATTGAAATTATCTATTAATGCATATTTTATACAGTGTACACAGCGAATATGGCATAAACATTCTGACACTTATTGGCCTTGACAATACATCTCCACATCTCTTTTTTTTCTGCCCCCCTTTCTTCATTATATTCATTAATTAATGGATAATTCATCACTTCTATTATATGTATCTTCATATGTGGTCTTGTGACCTTATGAATGGCGACTCATCTTTTATTTCATCACAGTCTTTTTTTTGGATTACTGTTTTCTGAAACATTTTATTATTATTATTATTATTTTATTTGATAATTTTACCTCCTGGCCTCTTTTTGTTTCATTCACTGTTTTCTGAATTAACTATTCTTAATTTAATTTAATTTTATTTTATTTCCAGACCTCTCAACTGCCAACTTTGTTTGCAAGTGCTAACATAATCAAATAAAACATGATACAAAGACACATATTCATAGTCATGTGCACTACACTGTTTAATGAATGACATCTGTTCAGACAGACTGTAGTTGTGTTCCTGACAGCTCTGGCACAGATATGACGAGGATTTGAATCATGAGCCCTGTCTACGCAATGGCCACAAAGCCCACTGGGCAGTCATCTCAGGTGAGACTAAAGAAAGTTATGTCTTAAAGTTATATGATGAAACAATACTTCAGTCGAACAATATCTGTCTCTATCCAGGTCTATTCTTAGGCTTTAGAGAGGGGTGCGTGGGCAGTGAACACTTCCACCCTGACCTCACTCTTCCCTGGCCGCACCTCTCTCAGAATGAATCCGTCTCTTGGCTGAACGATGACATTAAAGAGGTGTTTGTTCTGTCTGAGCAGGGGAAGAGTCTACGCTTGAGCTGGTAACACAGCAAGTCAACTCATCCTGTATTTTCAGTTCTCGTCCACCAGGTGTCCTTATAGTTTAGGTGATTCTAAATGTGATAAAGTTACTTTCTGTAAACCTAAGAGACTGATGCAGAATAAGGTAATTATATAACATAGGATATTAGGATTTTACAATGTAGAATTATTATTTGTATTGACTTATTTGTAGTTTGTTTTGAATATTATTTCACAAGCATTTTATGGTTCAAAGCCTTCTGTTTTGTTATTGTGGTGTCTGCTAGCTCTCAAGTTTGTGCAACAATTTAAAAGGTTTTGAGCATGTACGTAACGTTTTATTTAGCAAGGTTTTTTTTGTTTGTTTGACATGTGAAGCAGTATGAGGTAATCCTGGACTAAATAAAAATTCGGTTCGGTTCAGGATATGTAAGTCATGTTATTTACTGCACATATCCTCTGCAATAGAACAAAGTGTTCACAGCTGTTCGTGAACACACCACTCGGATCCAGCGGTTTTTTCAGGACCCTTCTGTTGTGCAGCTCGAGGAAGAGCTTCTATTTCCAATAGAAATAATGACAGAGGAAAACTAGTGTTAGAGGCTCATATTTTAGGTTTTCCAAAAAGGTAGAGTCAATAGGGGCGGGGTTTCGAATAGGTGGGTAGCAGGTGGCGGGAGGTTCATACGTAACGTATACTTAGCCAGGTTTTTTTTTGTTTGTTGAGAATGCTTGTTAAGGTTTTTTTAAAATAATAAAAATAAAACCAAGTGATATGACATGTTAGACATAGAGCCAAGTATGGTGACCCATCCAAAGTGCACACACACACACAGTGTCTTAACACACACCCGACTCAGGCTGCAGGACTGAGTTTATGCTGCCCATTCCAGCAAGGATAGATAGAATAGAAAAAAATAGTTCATGCTAGTGTTAGAGGCTCATTTTAAATAAAAAAATAAAACAAATCATAGAACACAAACAAATGTATTTAAAGCTTTATTTGAAATCTTTAACCCATTGGGAAAATAAAAAGGCAAAGTAAAAGTAGCCCAATAATGAGAATGCTAGTGGACTTGGCAGCCCTGCTTCCAAAAAAAAAAAAAAAAAGCAGTAGTTTAGAATAGAATTCAGAATAAGGAGAGTGACTAGAGTTGATCATGGAAGAGTATGTATTTTTAACAGCCGTTTCTTGAAAAATTGATCTTATCTCAGCTGTTTCCTTGGACACAGAGTTGTGGCAGGTCGAAAGTCCACCAGCGTAGAGAGCGGAACAGTTAATGAAAACAGTTCATTCGAAATGTTTATCACAGGTTGAATTGCAGAAAAAAACAATGTTTCCAGGCATGTTCAGGGAAAATTATTTTATGCAATGGTCAAATCTTTAAATCCCACTTGGGGAATATCAACCCATGGCAACAGTTTAAAAAAGTATCCCAATCAAAATCTGTGGAAAAACTGGCTTCTTGGCATAAGATGCATTATTAGTCCAAAAAGAGCTGCAGGAGTCATTGGGGATTTGATCCCAGGTCAAGAACTGAAAACATCATGCTGGAGTATTTGCTTCTTAACATATCCATATATCAATAACAAACATCTAATACAGAAAGATTTTTACCATACAAAATCGAAAGTGACCAGCGTACTGAGAGCGGCTCACTGATGAGCCACAATTATATTCGAATGAATCACGGCTCAATCATGAGCCAAAATATATTTTGAATGTTTGTATGGTCACTCTAGGAAATCACCACTTGACAGGAATAAGGAAAAAAAGAACATATAAAAAATAAAGTAAAGTCAACCACATGAAATCACCACTTGACAGGAATAGAATATTTGATTACAAGGATTTTGATTACTATCCTTGTAATCAAAATCATGTCCAAAACTGGCTTCTCGCTCATAAGAATTATTATTCCATATAATGCATTTATTTATTGGGGATTTAAAAAAAAAATTCTAATAATAATAAAAGAGGATGTGATAATCTGATTAAGGCATTTGCATTTATTATATATATATATATAATACAATGAAGTAGGCCTATTACAGGTTAAAGTAACTGCTTTCTTTATTAATATCTTTTAAAATTTAAAAACATTTTGTGTGTGTTTGTGTGTCAAAGCTGAATTTTCAGCAGCCTTTACTCCAGACTTCAGTGTCACGATCCTTCAGAAATCATTCTAATATACTGAGTTGGTGCTCAAAAAATTTATTATTACATTCAGTGCTTCTGCTGCTTAACATTTTTGTGGAAGAGATTGTCAGTTTAATTTAACTGGACCCAAACAGTATGGTAGTGTTTTGACGATCATTTATTTTAGTAATGGTGAATCAGGAAGTAAACAGGAGAAACACAGTATGTTGAACAATAATAGTTCCAGTTTATTGTATTATATTATTGGCTTTCAAGACAACGATTCAAGGTGATGTAAGAACAGGTGCTCAGCATGTCAGCTGTTATCTCAAACTGTATTAAATGGGCTGAGACAACTCATGTCATCTAAAACATGCAGTACGGTAGCTAGAAACCTATTTCAACAATTTGAATGACACACAGTACTTTGTAAATCTGTAAACAATGCAGTGGATCTTCAGCAGAAAGTATGAGACATTTTGTTCACTGTTTCCAGTCAGATGGGGAAATACTGACGGTTGGAATGTTGTGTTGGAACGTTGACAGACACACCGACAGTGTGCAGGTTGAAAAAAAAAAAAAAGCCATCACATTCCGTTAACTAACATCAACAAAAAGTATCCAGGTGAGGTGATGATTTTAATATAATGGTTGTTGTGATATTGTGCAAGAGGATATTATCTTTTTACAGCTATGACTGAAATCGAGTATTTCAGAGTTACAACCTGAAGCAAACACGAAGTGACGATGGGGGAAAAGTTTTGTTTTGTCTTTATTTTTTTTTTTAAGCTGACCACAGCACCTAATTTGAGAACTACTGCGCATCAGCAGTGAGATGACATCAGTGGCGCTAACACTTACAATCGCACATGCACACCAAAATAAATGTTCCACCACAGTTGAGATATCAATCACCAGATTTGTTCTTCATGCAAATTAGCCATGATCACTATAAAGCTGAACTCCTGCCTGCTATGGTGTGGAAAGAGCTGAGGTTGGAGGTCTTTCTGCTGTGTGGACCAACACAAAAGCTCACAAAACTATTTATTTAAAGGAAAAAAAAAATGTTTAATAGTCATTGGTCCATTGGTTAACCTTTCAAACTTAATCTAAATTTGCATGCATTTGGCTAACCTAGAAACCAAACCATATGACTAACACTGCAAACAGGCCAGTCACTGATTGGTTACCTTAAAAACCAATGAAACAAGTGTGAACAAGCTGTTCCAGCAACAAGTGTATATGACTATCAATTATACCTGTTAGCTTTTGTTGTCTTTGTAAAAAAAACAATTCATAAAATTCACATCAACAAAATAAAAACAATAAAATACAAAACTTGTCATCATTTTAACTGTCCTCATAGTCTAGTGCCAAAAAAATATTTCCAAAAAAAAAAATTCTATAAAAACAAAACTATTACCTTATTTCTGACGAACGCCAATCCGTTAACTGTTTGGTAGTAATTAAACGTCTGCTTTGTAGACTGAACCATTTAAATGGTGATAGTCTGCAAAATTCAACAGGACATATGAGTCATGGAAATATCATACCTTATATGTGTCATCAAGATTTGATGACCACAGGAAATAAAAAAGCGGCAGTCAGCCTGTAGTTTGGCACTAAGACCACCTTTCTAAAATAAATGAGGTATGGGTTAAGACTACAGAAATAAAACTAAATTAGTATAACATACATATTAAAAAAAAAAAAATTAGCACTATTTACATAACCATGGAAACCCAAAGAAAAATTTACAAGGAAAACGAAACAAAAAGCACATTCCAGTTTGATAGTGTTATCATCATTTTTGTAGGTAAAAAAAAAAAAGAGACAAGTGAACGTAGCATATATTCTTGAAAGAATAAAGATTGATGTGCACCCTTAAAACGATAGTTTCTTCCCCTAAAGTCTGTTTGGGTTCAGTATCTGTCTTTTGACTGGTGGAGCTTCTGTGGATCTGCAGGACCACACCACGTGCAAAAAAAAAAAAAAAAAAACCTTGTTGACAAAATGTGCTTGAGTTTTTCCACTCATATTTTGTTCGCTTTTATCTCCGACAGCACAAGAACAGACTCATCTCAGAACTAATATCCTGTTGTGCGCCTCCCTCCATCAACGTGTCCCTACACGTGATGCTTCGGGCTCAGGCGCGATCTGTGCATCCATCAGGGTGAGGTCGCGTCCTGCAGCATGTCTCCAAAGATCTGAATGAGGTTGTCCAGACCCCACAGGTACCCGTCCTCCCGGTTTCCCTCAGCCCAGGGCGTGCGGTGGTCCAGGGTTCGGGGTGGTGGCAGTGGGATGGTTTTACCAAAGTCAATCATCCATACTCTGGCCAGGCCTGAAGCATCGTGCACGAATAGCAAAGAACTCCCAACCACCTAATGAGAAACAGAACAGTTTCTTACATTGTACATTTACAGAGCAAAGTTTTAAGCTTATGAAACATGACCTCTTGTGTTCCAGAGATTAAATTAATTCAGCCCGGGGCAGGAAAAACATTTCACAACATGGAAAAAACAGATTCGTCACCTCATGTGTTCTGAAGAACTCTGACGTCTCTAAAGTGCTGCGCAGCTCCTCCAGCCTCTGTAGATAACTCCTCTGAAGAAAAAAGCAAAAAAAAAGTTCAAGACAACTGTAATTAGCCTTTACTAGTTCTTGGATCCTGATTGGTCAATACAGCTTTCCAGTGCTGCTAAAATGCATAATATAGCACTATTGCTATTGAAGGGCAGAACAGCACTTCAGAGAACGCAACATTATTTGTTTTTTTCACAAGTATGATTATCAATACAGGAAAGTCACTGGCTAAATTTAATGAAATAAAAGTTCCAGTGCATGTGTTAAAACAGTCCATTTCCTGTGAAGCAACATACCAGTAACTGTGTGTTTCCATCCACAAAGCCACTCAAGGCCTTCATCACCTGCTCCTTATGTTTGGTTTTTTTAAAGCTGGTGTTGCATGTGCCATCTGCTTTCTAAACACAAACACAAAGAGTGTGAACAGAGTGGAAGAGTTTTAAATTTATCAGAAAAGTTCAAATTTGTAAATATCATATCTATTAACAGCAAACATGCATTCGGGAAGTAGCTATGACGTACATTTACTACTTTAATTTGCCATTTATACCTATATCACAGATAACAACTCTATAAATAAACAGATAACAACTCTATAAATAGATTTTTGTTTCATTAATGATGTTACCTGTATCTCTTAAAATAATCCAGTACTCAAGAAACATTTTTTGTGGAACCCATTTTTTTTTTTAAAAAGTAAAAAATTCTGTCAAAGTTCTGTGTGTGTATATATACACTACCGGTCAAAAGTTTGGGATCAGTAAGACTTGTAATGTTTTTTAAGTCTCTTATGCTCATCAAGGCTGCATTTATTTGATCAAAAATACAGGAAAAAAACATTAATCTTGCAGAATGTTATTACAATATAAAATAATAGTTTTTATTTTAATATCTTTTCAAAAATCATTTATTTCAGTGATGCAATGCTGAATTTCCATCAGACATTACTCCAGTATGAAGTGTCACATGATCTTTAAGAAATCATTCTAATATGCTGATTTATTATTAGAATCATCAATGTTGGCAACAGTTGTGCTGCCAAATAATTCTTTTTTGGAAACTGCTATAATTTTTTCTGGATTCTTTGATTAATAAAAAGTTAAAAAGAACAGCGTTTATTCAAAATATAAATCTTTTCTAACAATATAAATCTTTGCCATCACTAAACACAATTAAACACATCCTTGCTGAATAAAAGTTTGAATTTCTTTAAAAAAAAAGAAAGAATAAAAATTGACTGACCCCCAAACTTTTGAACTGTAGAAAAGATTTCTATTTTAAATAAATGCTCTTCTTTTTATCTTTTTATTCATCAAAGAATCCTGAAAAGAAGTATCACAAGTTCGAAAAATAAATATTAAGCAGTTTCCAACACTGATAATAAATCGGCATATTAGAATGATTTCTGAAGGATCATGTGACACTGAAGACTGGAGTACTGATGCTGAAAATCCAGCTTTGCATCACAGGAATAAATTAGATTTTAATGTATATTAAAATAGAAAAAACGTTATTTTACATCATAATAATATTGCACAATATTAAAATTTTTTCCTGTATAAATGAACAAATAAATACAGCATAGAAAATCCTAATAAAATCCTTTAAAAATTTTACACAAATTTTAAACTATATAATATATTACATAATCCCTTTCAAATCATTATCCCACCTTGATGCCCTCTATGCGGAAGCCAAGAGTGGAGGTTGAGCTCAGTGTCTCCCTCCACTGCATGTATCGAGGTTTGAGAACCGCCTGCTGGGCTCTTTCCTCCGGACTGGGTGCTCCTGGATCCACAGCCACCATTTTTTCATACATGTCCTTCCTAAGACGAGGACGCTCACGGGCCTTTACCAGCTCTTCTTCCAGGTATGTCCTGTGGTTTAACCAAAAAATAAACAGACCCAAATAAACAAACCACAGCCTTCACACATCAGTCTGTGACATCAACCTCACTCTGCATGTGTGTGTGTGTGTCTTATTCTTTACCATACATTTAGTTTGTTTAGTAGTTAGGGCGTTTTTTTTTCTATTCTTTTTAATCTCTAAGCTTTTTCTCACCTGCTTCCCATCTTGCAATCCATGATTGAAGGAGAGTTGAAGTGTGTCAGCAGATCATCCATTAGGTTGTAATCCTGGTCGTTCTGCTGCACAGTACCATAGTAACCAGGAACAAACGGCCGGAGGTTGTCATTCATCAGCTTCTCCAGACACTGCTGCTCACATTCACAATACTTCTTCAACAGTTTCCCATACTCGCCTGCCTGGAAATTATCTACACACAAAGAGGCAAAAACTGTTCATTTCATCAGTCCAAAATAACGGGCAGCAATCTTTTTTTTGATACATGCTTTTTCCTCAATACAGGAATGAGAATTTGTTTTTACCTGCGTGGCCTGCGAGCTGAACCCAAGGATATAGTTTCTTAAACGAAACCACAAATGGAGAGCAATGCACCATGGTCTTTAACTTCCTCCAAGATTTAGCCTGAAATCAAAGATCACATATGCACAGATGAGACCATTTTCAAAACAGAACAGACTTAATACGTAAAACCGATACGGATTTGTGAAACAAACCACGTCTTTTTTTCTCTAAACAAACATTTAGTGTCTAGACTGAGTTTCTGTAAAAACACTGACACCGTTGGAACTAAAGTCCCAGACTGAGGACTTTATCAGCGCCACAAGGTCAACAAAGAAGCCGTGACGCACACGGACTCACAGATTACAAGTTATTGATTATACAGCTCTGATCGATGACGAATGTGTGAGTGTGGGAAATTACATAACTGCAAGGGAACTAGAAAAACCTCTTCATGACGTCCTGGGATGCCACTCAAACTTTCACATTCACAATCACTGAAACTTCCTTCCATAATTCCTTAAGTGTTTTTGTTTGAACTGTTTTTCAGTTGCTTTGACAGTAACACAAACAACATAAAAACTCTTCCTGGAATGAGCAGTTTACAGAATATGCTTAAAGTACCTGACCTTACATAACCTGTGAAAAACTTGCACACAAATACTGGAGAATACTACTAAAATAAAAACAAGTTTTAGAGTTTAGAGAAAAAATATTATGATGAATTAAAGTTTAAAAATATAAAATTAAAATATAATTATATAATTGATATTATAATCACAACAACCATTTTTAATTACATTATTTTATATTAAATTGGGAAAATGCAAAAAAGCATTTCTCTCTTGGTCTGTCCCCTTTCAGGTCTCTTTTCTTTATTCCCCCCTTTACAATTCATACATTCATTCCCTCCTTCCAAACCATCCCCCCTTTCAACGTGTGCTCTGTAAATTCAACAGCTCGCTCTCCACACTTAGATGTAATTCAGTCTGTCCTCTCTGTTCCTGACTGACCCCCTTTGACAACACTATAGTCAACAGGGGCGACGACACCTCATAAAAGCCTTTCTTCCTGTCCTTCTGCCTAGTTATACACACTTCTTGAAACTTCAGGCAAAGTATTCATTACAATTCACTTTCAAAACAGGCACCATATGCCCTCCAGTTAATGACCGGAAACAGTATTTCATATATTTAGACATGAACATTTCTTGCCCAAAATGTTTTTATCTATTGTGAAAAGTCAAGCTTGATCATATCCACCACTGTTTACAGCATTATGTTTAATGCTTTTATACCTCATATCTCAATTTTGATTGCAAAACATGCTATCGACTCATGACTGTCACTCCCATTCTGATAATTCTAGAATATGAGCTGTAGTCACGGTGGTAATGGCCGGGCCTTCAGGAGACTCACAGTGAGATCCACCCCTGGGTCAAAGGTCAAACCCACCCTGGACAAACAGAGCCGCTCTATCTTCATGTCTGACTTATCTCAAGGACTCACACACACACACAAACATGCAAAGAGGGTTTATTTCAGGGTCATTTGTCTGTTACTGTTACTGTTGCTATTGTACAGATCTACTGCATATCTGATCCACAGAACCCTTTTCTTACAGTTTATATCTTTTATTACAGCATACATTTTTTTCAGTATTTTCAATGAATCGAAAGTTCAAAAGAGCAGAAATGATTTAAAACAGAAAACTTTTGTAACATTAAAAATGTTATCACTGTCACTTTATATAATTTTAATGCATCCTTGCTGAATAAAAGTATTTCTTAAAAAAAAAAAAAAAAAAAAAAACTTACTGACCTCAAACTTTTGAATGGTAGTGTGTCTTACAAAAAATAAATAAATAAAATAATAATAATTTAATATATATATGTATACATACATATATATATATATATATATTATATATATATATATATATATATATATATATATATATATATATATACAGTACAGACCAAAAGTTTGGAAACATTACTATTTTTAATGTTTTTGAAAGAAGTTTCTTCTGCTCATCAAGCCTGCATTTATTTGAAAAAAAAAAAAAAAAAATTAAAATTTGTACTGTGATATATTATTACAATTTAAAATAATTGTTTTTAAATTTATTATATTTTAAATTATCATTTATTTCTGTGATGCAAAGCTGTATCACATGATCCTTTAGAAATCATTCTAATATGATGATTCATTATCAAAGTTGGAAACAGTTCTGTTGCTTAATATTTTTTCAGAACATGTGATACTTTTTAGGATACTTTGATGAAGAAAAAGTAAAAAAAGAAGCTATGTTTTTAAAATATAAATATAAATAAATATATAAAATATAAACCTCATGTAGTGCAACGAATATGAAAACAGAAATGAAAAGCAGTCAAATGTCATGTGACGCACCTCCTCAAAAACATAGATATTTATGATTTAATATTTTGTGATATTTGTAATAAAATAGTTTTTCAAATACTCATGTATTCAGGAAAATAAGTTATTACTTTGTACTTAATTGTTACACCACATTGATTGTTACACCAATTTGATATCATTAAATGGATTTTCTTTGAAAAAAATAAAAAAAAAAACCTTATGAATTCAAAGACTACATATCAAAGAATGACACATGCATTTTAAAATAGATTTTTAGAGATTTTTCCTTTGCTATAACATGGACACTCCTATTTGTCATTGACCCTTTTGCCAAATCGACCCAGCAGTGTGTGTGTGTGTGTGTGTGTGTGTGTGTGTGTGTGTGTGTGTGCGCGTGAACGTCTCTTATTACAGTCACAAATGTATGGGCAAATACAAGCATGCACACCACACACTTCAAACGAGCGTGCAGAGACCCACGAGTCCCGCACTGCCCTGCAACCACACATGCATCCGGGAAGCAGACTGAGCTGTCACACACTCACATCATGTGCATGGAGCACTGATTACCTCAGCCCTGATGACTCTCTCTCTCTTCCTCTGTTGATTCCAGCTCTTTCGCTCACATCCACTTCTGCGGCTCAGCTCTCTCTCTTATCAGATCTGTCTCAGATATCTTCCCTACACATTCTTATCTCACTCTCCATCCCTCTCTGATCCTAATCCACCTTCCTCTGCTAGTTCCCATGAAGCATATGCACTCGTCCTGACTCTCGTCCATTCACTCCCTTCTTACTACATACTGACAAAGAAATGTGTAAAACAACACGTAAACAAAGTCAGGATATGAGGGCGTTGCTATGTGGTTGCTAGCTTTCACTTACTAGCCCAAATCAACCACAAACCCAAATTAAACCCATATTTCCATTAATTTTTTTAAATACTAATTACTTTTAAAATCATTTTGACTTTTTTTATTAGTTTTATTAGCTATTTTACTAATTTCAGTAGTATTAGTACTTATTAAATTGCTTTTTTTAGTAAGTACTAGTGATTCAAATCAAGTTATAGTGTCGCCACCCTTGGCAAACACTACTAATGTAATAAATGTGCTTTTCTGGGCTGTTTGTGTTTGAACACGCTGTAAAAACCCCACCCACCCCATCACCCACCTCCTCCCTCACTGCAGCTATCCAATTTCCACTTCTCCCCTCCTTCGTTCTTTTGATCTGTCTTTATTTCTCACTCTCCGTCCTTTCTAAGAAGTTCCTAGCATTTTCATAACGAAGACGAAACCTGTCCAACAGCTTCACACCCTCAGTGAGCAAAAGAGCCAGGAACAGTGAGACCGAGACAGCTAGATGTCTTTCATTCTTCCTGTAAACTGTTTAGTATCTAGTATGGAGTCTTTCGCTTTGTCTTAGAAGTGGTGGAGCAGGCTTATGGCGGGAAATGAATTGTTTACATCATTGCAAAGTGCAATGATGTGGGATTTGCTCAGCAGGAAGAGAGTCAAAAGTAACTCGCACATACACACAGCTGTAAACAAAGCACAATAATCTGCGTCATGACCACTGAAGTAAAACACGACACAGATTAAGAAAGAGAAGAAGAAACAGAAATGAGAAGCAACACCATATATGGATTTATGGTTACTTAGCAACAAAGGAACCACCCACAACTCAGTTTTCCATGACAGTGTGAGTGATGATGGCTCAGAATGTGTGTCAGGCCAATATACCACAATGGATGAGTTTAATGTACAGCAAATGCAAAGGAAAAAGATTTGTAAAAAAATAAAAAATAATCTTGAAACCAAGAAAATAAAATCTATATCACTCATTACTAATAACAATATTTCAGATGCTTTTGAAGGGTAGGAAATAGTTTTCTTGGTACTAGTCATTTAAACACTGTAGCGCTCATTACTAAAATATTTGACCGTAGAATGCTGCCTTTGATCAAGCAGATTCCAGAGTACTCCAGTATTCCATAGAACCATCTAATAAAGAAATATGTTGTTTGAGATCCAGAGAAAGAAAGAAAAAAAAAAAGTGCAGGAAAGATGGAAAGATTATGAGGAGCCAGCGGACTTCCTGACAGTCATTCTCTCCGGACTGATTCATCCTGATTCACGGATCAGCCAGACATACACAAAACGTTAATCAAAACATTAACGTTAATCATTTGGACAATGGGAGACCGAACTGCTGACGAATTGTATACTGTATGATATCAGGCCTGTTTCAGAAGAGTCAGCAGAGACATAAAAAGCGAATTCAAATGAGATGATTCACACAGGCTAACTCTCTGTAAACACATATCATGATAATTTACTGTAAGAGCTTTCAAATAAAACAAACAACGCTTATTTATCCAAATTAACTCAAGGCACATTCAAAGTAATATACGTTTTATCAGAACAACTGTTCCTGGAAATTATACCCATGACCTTGGTGTTGCTAGCGTCATGTTTTACCAACTGAGGTTCAGTAACGAGCTTTTTTTTTAGTGCACAGATCACTAGATCAGTCGGTGGACACGAGTTTCTATTCTAATCAGAAATATAAAGTCACTCAAAGTTTCAGTCTGTAACAGAAGCAAGTAAATGCTGCCCAGTTTCAGGTGGATTATCCATCCAGACATAACTTACTGAGCACGCGTCTAACCGAGATTCGGGCGGCGGAAACAAAGACACCAGGGATTTGAGGAAATCTCTGCTATCATTATAGAGAGTTCGACAACTCTATCAGTCATCTATGAATGATTAGAAAAGTGAGTGTATTATTAATTCGATCAGTGACATTTGAAGATAATGTCACAGTTCTATTTTTTTTTTTAGTTTCCAGAAACTAGAATAGTTTCTATTCTTCACCCTCAGAGTTTCACTCATATTTTAGAAACATCCCCATTAGCTTTATAGGTATATCTTACTCACATTTAGTCTCTTAACATTTAAAACCCAAACATAGTTACTAACTTTCCACAGAAAACAAAAATCATCTCTCTAATGAGTCTCCCCCATCAACTGTTCCAAGAGCCAACAATATAATACTGAAACTGAAAAAAAGTTTGCCAGACTGGAAGCTCTCTGTTAGAAATAACGAAACTACAATATTTCAGTAACCTTTCTGATGATTTCTAAAAGCATGGTGAGTTATGTATAAAAGAACAGGTTCTGGTTTTTGTGCATGTCAATGCATGTCTAAGATTCACCACTTTCACAATACAAAAGTTGGCGGTGTACAGATAAGGAGCTAAAAATAGCTGTAATTTCTAATAAATAGTTTCATTTTGACTCAGTTTGCAAACATTTTCAAAATCTTCATTCTTGCATGCCAACTGAAGCTGAAGTATCACTACAGATAATAAAAATAATAATAATAAAAAAAACTCAAGAACATTGCAGTTGTAGATATAATGTTGAGAAGTTTCTTAATGGTAATCATAAACTCCTATGTGTTGTACTGGAGGAATATCAGCAGATAACAGGCAGCACAAGACCTCATGTCTGCTAAAGGACGAGTTGATGATAAAGTGTTGGTGCACAAACATTTCTCAAAAGCCCTTGCTCTAACCTTTGAGTTATACCCTTGGGAAAAATGTACTCTTTTTAATATGCTAATTATGTAAATAATATACTTTAAAAGAATATACTTAAGTGCAAACTAGGCCTATGTTTCTTTTTTTTTAACTCTTAACTGCATGTTATTTGCAAGAAAATAAAATTATATAACAGGTTAAATTTATAATAATTGCTATTATTATAAACTTCGGAGTGCTTCTCTGACATACTTAAGTAGGACTTGCATCTTTATATGGAATTTCATACATCTATAGTGTATAAAATATGGTTACAGAGTACTGCTGAATGTATTGACAAGCATTTATGATAAATGTACACCATGACTTTTTAAAAATATATTTGTAACTACATATTTGCAATGATAACGTTGCAATTTAGTATAGGCCTACTTAAAATATATTTACTTGTACATATTATCAATTTAGGTCAAATTAAAACCAATGTGTGGTTTAGTGTTTTAGTCAACACTAGGCTAAATAAGCATACTTCTTCAAAGCAGGACAAAAAATAATATTAATTTGACATCATTTCAAAGTGCACTTTTTAGAAGTGTACTTAAGACATGTAGTAGTGGAAGTGGACTCAGGTGGCCTTTTATTTAATTAATATTAGATTGTCTACAAGTGGTGTACACTTTTAAGAGTTAAAAGTACACTACAAGTGCACATTCAATACAATTAAGCTCACTTCTTTTTATTGGGGTAACACTACCCAGTATGGAAGAAAAAAAAAAAAACATGCAACAGATCAATCTATGTAATGGGACTTTGAAAATAATAAGGACTAAAAGAATTAGGGAAAGCTGAATACCTACCCCTGTGAGTTCATCAGGACTGCCGATCATGCTGGGGGACAGACTGGTGGGCTCAATGTCACTGCCCGTGAAATCATCCTCAGATTCCTCAAAGGACGAGGCAGAGGATAATCCAGCAGAGGAGGAGTTGGACAGTTTCCTGTGGAACAGGGAGGGCGCAGGGGAGCCCCCGCAGCCGCTGTCCGAGCAGGGCGAGTCCTCATCGGGATGCAGCTCCAGTGAAAAGCCGCCCATGCTTAAAGTCAAATCCCTGATGTGTGGACTGTCCTGACCGGGTCCTAAATCATCATGGGTGATTATTAGTTTGGGAATAATCCTAGGGAACGGGTTTGAGACGTGTTGCTCCACTTCTCCACCCAGCCGACCTGACACGGAGGGTTGCAACGTACTTTTGGTCATTTCATGGTTTGTTAACGGAGACGAACAGCTGAAGTCTACTAAAAAGTCTGGTGTGTTCAGGCACTGGGTCACATTTTCCTCCGAAACTCTGCCTGGAGTCACGGCACCTCCTTCTGACACTCTTTCCATGTCCCACGGCGAGACGCAAAACTCATGGTTCTCCTCACCTACCTCTTTCTGTCCGCTTCGGGAATCCGAGACAAAGCTCTCAAAGTCAGTGTCTCGACTCAGAAGTACCAAGTTTTCGGTCGCATGCTGATTACCGGAAGAAGAAATCAGTTTTATCGGCTCGTGTACTCTCACATCCACAGAAGTCGTCCCCTCTTTAACAAAATCGTCCCGCCAGCACGTCTGAACAGACTGCAGATCCTTGGTTTTCATAGGATTCTCGTCTAAGCGGTCACCGGTATCAGGCGAACAAAACACTCCTTGCACGCGCGCTCGTGTGGAGCTTGCGAGTGCTGCTCTGTTACAGCGGTGTGAGGAGCTGCCGCCGCTGCTGGATGATGATTGGCCCATACCGCGTACCGTACAGATCACTCACACGGCCCTTTAAATGCCACGCCCACCGCTCATACTCGCGCTGCTCCGGCCAAGATCTTTAATAACCCTGCACAGCCTGACATAGGAAATAATAGTCAGAAATATGTATTATTATTATTATTATTAAAGGGGCAGGGGCAGGACTTTATAAAAATTATTTCACAGCAAAAAGACATGTCATCTGTACCATAACCTGAAAGGGACATTTCTAGAATTACTAAAAGGTATTTTACCTGCTAAAAAAGTATGAACTATCAATCAGAGGGCAGAAGGTATGCATATATCTCTCAGAAGTACTGATCATACTCAAGGTTTATAGGGCTTCTGTTGAGGGAATATGCAATATTTGTAAAAACGAAAAACTATGCAATATATGTAAAGACGAAAAACTATGGCACAGGCATAGGCAAGGCAATAATTGCAAGAAGGAGAAAATATCTCATATCTCAAATACAGATATGCTCATTTTTAGTTCTTTAAAAACACATACACGTGGTCATGCCATAAATTGCTTTTGCTTTTGTTGTTGTTTTTAAAATGAATTGCTAGTGTGTGTGTGTGTATATATATATATATATATATATATATATATATATATATGTGTGTGTGTGTGTGTGTGTGTGTGTGTGTGTGTGTGTATGTGTGTATATATATATATATATTTTTCACCATTTGAACACGAATCTAATAAAAAAGAATATTGTACAGTTATGAATTACACTCCCTACACACACATCAATAAACGTCACTCACGATCACCACATATATATGTTGTTATTTCACAAACAAGGTTATACAGTTTAATAAGTGACTTATATGTGATTCCAACACTTACCAGAAGTGCTCTTCATCAATAAAATACCATATAACTCATAGGAGAAATTTTCAACAAAACTTTTAATTTTTAACATTTGATTCAATGAGATAATTGCTATGTGTACGCTATAAACAGTACCACAATTGTTGTGGCTGGATTCAGGATCGCAGCTGTATTATTCTTCCAGTGCATTTTGATGTTTGTCTTCCTCTAGTGTTTAAAGAGGGGAAGTACAACTTCTAAACCTTCTATAAACAATATGATAACATATATGATTTTTTGTTGTTGTTGTTGTTGTTCCACAGCAGAGTAAAAGTAACACAGATTTGGAACGACATGACGGTGAGTAAATAATGGCAGAATTTTTCATTTTTGTCATGAACTATTCCATGAACTAAGCAGCTTTTGTAAAAGCTACACCACCCTGCATACATACTTGTTTGCTCAAATTTACACAGGTATTAACAAACTGTATTACTGTAAGTAACCTGACACAATGACCACAGGACACCTCTCAAGACAGGACCACACTCATCACAATTACAAGCTATTCAGTACAAACCTCAAAAGAACAAGAATCGTTACATTAATAACAATGCATTACGTTTACTTGATATTTAATATTAACAAAATGAAACAGTCAAATGAAATGGAATATTTGATTTGTAAATACTGATATGTGGTTGTTGTATTATTGTGGCATAACACTCTTTCTGAGGTACAGGAAGTGTGAACTTCAGTAAGACGTGCTCTTGCTGTGAGGCTGCATGACAGACCACAATAATGGCAAGCCATTCTGCATTCCTTTTTGCCTGACCTATATTAACACTGATGCTTAGAAAACTAAATATGGCTGCATAAGCAAGTATTTCTGGCCTGTTAAGGTTTTTACTCTCATTGCTATGTCAGAGGAAGTAGCCAGTAAAGTAGTTCTACAGTACAATCCACACTCTTGTTTAAAAGTTTTCAGTAATTAAGAAAGATCTTTTAAAATAGCTTCATATTTATTCAGCAAAAAATGCATGCATATAATCACCAGTAAAGACATTTATGATGTTACGAAAGATTTCTAATTGAAATAAATGCTGTTATTTTGAATTTTCTATTCATCAAAGAATCCTAAAAATAAAAATAATTACAATGTTTCCACAAGAAATATTAAGTAGCTCAGCTGTGTTCAGCTGCGATTTAAAAAAAAAAAAATCAGCATATTAGAATGATTTCTGAAGGATTGTGTGACAATGAAGACTGGAGTAATGACTGCTAAGAATACAGCTTTGCCTTCACAGGAATAAATATAATTTTAAATATATTTAAGTAGAAAACAGTTATTTTAAACTGTTATATTTCTCAATATTCATGTTTTTACTGTATTTTTCTTCAAATAACAGAATAAATCACACTAGATTTAAAAAAAAAAAAAAAAACATCATAAAAATCATTACTGTTTTAACAGCTTAATGACATGGCAATCTAATAAACACTAAACTTGTGCTTACCAATTCCACCAGTATCAGATACTCCTCAGTATGTTTTGCTTGAAAAACGTTTGCTAAACTGATTGACTTTACAGTATGATGGCTGAATCATAATTCTTACTCATTATGAATCATGAGCTAATAAGCTCAATGGAAACTCCCGGCTTTAATGGAGACAACCTTTGCTTCAAGTAGGAAAGAAGTCAGCACTGGATAGCTGAACAGGTTGATAAACACCTCCAGAGGTTTATGAACATTTATGAACTTTAGATAAAATTTACTAGTCCTCATTGTCCCTTCATAGTGTCAGGAGGAGCTCATGGACAAAATGAGAAACTATGAAAGAAATCACATAAGACTGCATTTTGTTTGATGACCACAGAAACCAAACGAATGTAGAAACTCTCAGGTGTTACAAGAGAGCGGATGATACCTAGATGATTTACCAGTTTTTTTAGGGACTGAACATGTATGTATGCTTAATTAAAATGATCCCAAAGACAGTCATCACAATACAAATCACTGACGGAGGATAAATGTCACAAGAGTTTTACTCAATGTCACACGATCCTCTTTTCTGACTATCTCAGTTTTATAGAACATTATTATTATGTTGTATTAGTATAATGTGTATCACACACTCACACACACACACACACACACACACACACACACACACACACACACACACACACACACACACACACACACACACACACACACACACAATTTATAATTATTGTTATGTTTATTTTGTTAGTTAATTTTGTTATCATTAAGTCTTCTTGTCATTATTATTAATGAATATACTATTTAATAATGCATTATAAAGAATGCAGAAGTGAGAGTAGCTGAATATCTTCCTCTTTCTACAGCATATCAAACTGAGGCTTAAACTAGCAGAAGAAATGACACCAATGCTCATTCAAAAACACCCTAAACTTTCGGTTCCCACAGTGAAAGCAGATCTGAATATCAAACTGTAGACGGAGGTGGAGGGCAGTATCAGCACTTGACCATGCAGATTCACATGAAACTTGTAAAGTATACCAGGAACAAAACCAAAAAGAGATTCTTAATAATGTTGTAACACAAATGAATCACTTTGCACCAACATGTACAGGCAGTGATGTCACACTATTTTTTTTTTTTTTCAGTAGCCCTTTGGTAAGGTTTGAATTATTTTATTGTTATGTCAGTTAGTTATATAACTGTTTCAACACTATAATGCAGTTATAATGTTCAGAGACAACACACCCCAAAATATGTGCATGTAGAAAACTTCATATGTTGAGGATGTAGTTCATTTATATGATATTAAATGACTTGAATCTATATATAGTGTAGTGTGGTACTATATATAGTGTAGTGGTAATGGTACAATGAGAGAGAATGTTTTTTTGTTTGTTTGTTTTTTGTATTTCTTTTAATATAACAGTTCAGTAAACATTATGTTAATATAGATTAGCCAACATTTTAGGTAAACTGTTGCCATTAACTTTGTCTGTTTTTCAAACAAAGCCATAAAAGAATTATTTGGCGTGCCTCCAAACAACAAAAAAGTAGTGTGGTGGGGATTCATTCATGTTTTTGAATGAATTGATTGAATAAATGATTCAATGACTCAGTCATAAAAACATGTATTTTTATTTATTTATTTGTACCTTTATTAAACAGGAAAATATAGTATTAAAACGGAAAATAGTGTGTTGATAATGCAAGAAGACAATAGTAAACTCAGTTTTATGGTTAAAGTCAGTTGATATCATAATCCAGGTCAGTTCAGCTCAAATAGTATCTGTCCAATCAAGTCCACAATATTGCCAGAAATTAAGTGTCCCCAACTAAGCAAGCCAAAGGTGCCAGTGGTAAAGAACCAAAACTCCACTGGTGACAGAAATTGAGAAAAATACCTTGGGAGAAACCAGGCTCAGTCGGGGGGCCAGTTCTCCTCTGACCAGAAGAAACCAGCATGGCGTGGTTTAATTCCAGGCTGCAACAAGTTAGAATGATACAGCAGACTCGTCTGGTTCCTATGATGTTGTGCCGATGCTGATTATCTCATGGTGTTGTGCCGACTGACCTAATTAATGCAGCCTAACAATCCTTTAACAGATTTGAATTATAGAAATGTGATAGTGTGTTATGTGTAAAACAGGTTAAAGAGATGGATTATTAATCTAGATTTGAACTGACAGAGTGTGTTTGCCTCCTAAACAACACTATAGATTGTTCCAGAGTTTGGATGCTAAATAGGAAAAGGATCTGCTACCCGTAGTTGATTTTGATATTCTAGGTATTATCAAATGGCCAGAATTTTAAAGACGCAGCAGACATGAAGGACTATAATTTTGTTTTAGTTTTGTTATTTTTTTTTTTGTTAGTTGCAAATTGGTATGGTTCATATTGCTGCGAAGAAATAGAGAGTTGAGTATCATCAGCATAATAGTGTAAGCTTATACCATCTTTCCTGATGATATCTCCCAAGGGTAATAAGTAAAGAGTGAAAAGCAACGGACTTAGTAATGAGCCTTGTGGTACTCCATACAGCACTTGTGAACGATATGATACCTCATCATTCACTGCTATAAATTGATGACAGTCAGATGAGTGTGACTTAAATGATGCCAGTGCAATTCCACTAATGCCAACATAATTTTCTAGTCTATTCAAAAGAATATTGTGGTCGATAGTGTCGAACGCAGCACTAAGATCCAGTAGCACTAATAGAGAGATACAACCACGATCAGATGATAAGAGCAGGTCATTTGTAACTCTGATGAGAGTAGTCTCTGTACTATGATACGGTTTAAATCCTGATTGGAAATCCTCACAGATACCATTTTTCTCTATGAAGGAAACATAGTTGTGAGGATACTGCCTTTTCTAGTATCTTCTAGAATCGATGTGTTTGAATGAATCACTTGAGTAAATGATTCAATGACTCTCTTATAAACATGGCCACTTTATTTATCTCTTGAATGAATCAGTGTGTTTGAACTAATCAGCTGAGAGGATGATACAAAGACTTCTAAACAGACACTTGCTGAATTCATAACTGCATGCTAGCATACTACTATTATTATTCCTGTCATAGAAAGATACTATAAAAATAGTAATAGTAGTATGCTAGTATGTGGTTCAGAATTCAGCAACTTATTTTATTCTAGTGTGTTTAAACAAATCGGTGAATTATTCAATGACTCACTTATAAACATAGTCAGATGATTTGTTCCTGAGCAAATTAGTGTGTTTGAAGGAACTGGTTTAATGATTCACTGATTCAATGACTCATTCATTGTGACAGTCACTTGTCAACACTGGGGTAATGATACTATTCCTATCCATATACTTCTGTAAAATATCTGTAGAATTTCATATTTGCAAAGCATGCTTGTTATTTGCAGTTGCTACAATTATTGAAGATGTATTATAGAAAAAGGCTTATAGGAACATATAAGAACATACAGGCATTGATCAAGCACAAATGACACAAAGACAACAGACAAACTTCCATGGCAAACAAAAGAGTTCAGACGGCAATGCTCTTAAAATATTGGAATCTGTTTAATGTGCACTGAAACACAGGATTCAGCCTGATACACAGTCAGATCCAGAGAAGATAGTTGATTTCTGCCCTCTGTGAGCTCTCAAAGCAAAACACACCAAAAGACCTCAACACACACTTTTAATGTGCTGTCACAACATGTCAGCAGAACGTACAAGGTGGAACATGCACTTGTGAGTTTGTTTCAGTCACTTGGAGATGTCTGATGCACAAATATCAGAGCCCTACGACTACATACTTCATCTATATTCGACAAAAATAAAGTGTGAGATTTCACCAAAAAGAAGAATAAAAATCTAAAAGGCAAAAACACATTGTCTATGTTAACTTAATCTAACTCACATTCCTTTTCCACTTTTCTACTAAATTCTGATCTATATCCCCCCTTCCCACCCCCAAATGGTACATAATAAATACTTGTAACATAATGAGTTCAGAGTATCTTAATTATTTAGAGCTCCAACAAAAATATATAATCTATGTATTTAAATGGATAAATTAAGTTGCAGTCTTGCTATCTGAACAACACAGTTCATGTCAAGGTCTTAAATGACAGTATAGTAACATAAATAATACTGTGCATATAGTCATGATAGTGCTTCTTTCCCATAATCAGAGTAAAAGGACATTGTCTTGTAAATCTAGAGAGGATGTTTTTAATAAAACAAATTACCCACAAACTCTCTCCACCTCTCTATTTTTGTAATACAGCATTTTGTAGCAGGACACCATGGAAGTGTGTGCTTGGCAAGGATATAGCATCCTATAATAAGACTCTAGAGTGCAAAACAGGTGGTTTTTACATTTTTACAAAGTTAAAACTTCTCATGAGACCATTTGTAATTCTCTGAAACTTGTAACAGAGGCGGGAAAGAAATACTGGGGTTGTAACACTTTCCTCTAAAGATTAAAATGGTGTTAAGATATTTCAGTTGCACGCAATCTCACATTCGCTCGACATGCCAGGGAAAAAGCCTGGCTTGATATTAGTCAAAATGCTCTATAAATAAGTCACAGAGCAGGATGCTACCACTCATATGGCTATATTTCTGTGGTATACATGAATAAATAAACATAAACAAAGCCATATTTATACAGGCTAAAATTATAAGATCTAGACAGCTACTCTACACATAAAATCATACTTAAATCCTCACTGTACTGTTAAGATTCAACATTAGGCACTGAGATATTTCAGATTCATAGTGACACATACAAAACAGAGACGAAAGGAAGGCTTTGTTTAGGAGTGTTTGTTCATTTTGGCTTGATTTGATTTAAAAAGGAAAGGCCATGTAGTGTGTATATATACAGTTTAAAATACTTTCTTTTGATGCTCAGTCTTAGCTCTTTTTTCTCTCATTTAGTCAAACACGGGGAAATCAAAGGTTTTAAATATTATGAGTGAGTTTGTGTGGTCTGTGTGATGTGTTGGCTGAAGAGGCTGAGGGTTGTGAGAGTCAAATCAAGGCTGCACTCGGTCATTTATCTCTTGTTCCCTTCTTTTGCCTATTTTTCCCAGTTTCCTCTTTGACCCTCATTCCTGAAAGGATACACAAACACACACTTTCAAGGCTGTAGAATTAGCCAAGTTGATCCTCATACTGCTTCCTGAAACAGTCACCAGCTGGGAAGAAGTCCCAGCATCGCTCCTGGTACATTTTCCATACATATGACTCCTAGAAAGAGAGAAAAATAAAATTAATACATTGTAATATACAAACACTACGTTCATATTTTGAAGAAATTAATACTTAAGCAAGGTATAAAACACTATATATACAATATACAAACACTACTGTTCATATTTTGGGGTCAGTAAGATTTTTAAAAATTTACACATATAAAATAATAAAAAAACACTCAACAAACACATTTTTTCAAAAAAATGTACATTTTTAATTTAATCTTTATTTGGTCCAGAAAGACAGTTTTGGACAGAGTTAAGAATAAAACAACACTGACCTGTCCTGTGTGTTCTGTTTCGTCTTTATTGATTAAATACATCAGGAAGAACCTACATGACAGAAAAAACAAAAACATGATTTCAAAATGAGGAAACAAGATATTAGCTCTCACCATTTCTGAATTAACAAAAATATTACACTTACATGTAGTTGGCTAAATTGTGCTCCTCCATCGTATGCGTCTCGAAGCCATGCGGAGTCGAGTCAAAGTAGTCACTTCCAATTCCACAGATGAAACACTTAGTCTTTGAAAAAAGAAAAAAAAAACACCTTAACTTTTCAGAATGTGTCTAATGACTAACTCAAGTATGCACTGCACTCTCAGCAATTGCCACAAGGGGCGCTATGGCACACATTAGCAAAAAACATCTTCTACAGTCAGTTTTCTCCTTCAGGTCAACCACCGTCTCAGACAAGCAGCAACATGTAGAAAATCTCGCTGAGAAAACTAGTTAAAGTTGATCTCTGCGTATGAACATGCCTACCTCCCTGCTATATAGTAGGTGAAAAATTGTGTGTGAAATGGGTAGTATGTCCAAATTCATAGTATTCATAAAGTAACAGCCGACCTAACATGACCTACTTCTTCTGCCAAAATTCTGAAGTACACATCATTTTGATCATAGAGATTATGATCATTGACCGATCATAGTTTGTTTTGTTTCTATGTTTCGTTTAGGGGTGGGCCACCAATGCAAAAGTTTCACATGCAGAATTTGTGCGCTTGTGTGAAGTATTAAAGCAATAGTGATATTATGGATAAATGGACTCATATGGACACATGGACATATTTTGGTCCAAAGCGACTGTTTAATGTTTAACATCATTTAATGCTTCACAAGATGTTAACTGATGGACTGGAGTCATGTGGATTACTTGTGAATTATTGTGATGTTTTATCAGCTGTTTGGACATTTTAACGGCACCCATTCACTGCAGATGATCAACTGGTGGGCAAATGCTTAATGCTAAATTTCTCCAAATCTGTTCCAATGAAGAAACAAATTCATCCCTATCTTGGATTGCCTTTTCAGCAAATTTTCATTTTTGGGTGAACTTTTTTTTAAAGCATAAAATTGGCATTTGTACCTCCATGTCCTCTCGGACCTGCTCCTGCTGATCTCTCAGCTCACCGAAAGCATCAATGATCAGACCTGCACACAACACAAACACCATTTCATAATGACAGATATTATTATGTCCAAACCTTTTAAATATTACATTTACAGAGTAGAAAAATTCCTACAGGGTCTAAAAAAACAAAAACATGTTCTTCACCTTGAATGATAGCCAGCAGGATGACAATAACAAAAAAGAAGAAGGTGATGTCAAAGACCACACGATAAAGTTCATACTCGTCTCCGGCCGGATCCTCGATCTCATCTCCTATACCACCACCAGCTCGCACACCCACGTACATATGGAACAGATAACACTGAGAGAGAAGACATGATCACAGTCAGGTGTGAAATGAGAAAGTGTAATTCAACCAAATGTAGATATCTGTGCATAAACTCTTACAGTCATCATGTCGTCACACTTCATATCCGGTTCGTCTTCATCCTCACTCATGTTGTAGAACTTTCGGAAGAAATTGAAGGCCACCACGGTGTAGAGGTAGACCACCACAGCCAGCAGACCCACCGTCATCATCAGCTAAACAACAGTCACCATCAAGATTAATATCTGGAACAGATTTCTATAAAATCTCAGTCAAATATAATGATTTCTGAGAGCTGTACCTGTTTGCCATTGTGGGTTACAGAGGACAGGATGGTGCGCAGGGTTTTGACGCCCATAGCAATGTCCAACAGATGACAGGCGAAAAAGAAGTTGTTGTAGTGGCCAAGCACTGACATGACCATATACCAAACCAGATACAGGAACGTCTACGAGCAAAACAGAATCCAAATGAATGCTCATTGTTATAAATTTCCTCAACTTACTGAAACAAAGTGATGCCTTTACTGAAACTCACATTATCAGTGAACACCACTCCAAATTTCCAGAGATGGTATTTCATGTCAATAGATGTCAACCTGTGGATTCATTAATTGTTATAATAAGAAACAGAATCTCCATTCTATTGTAACATCATATTTAAGAGCAGTGACGTCTGAATCCCAAACAAATGACTCTTATGAACAGGTTAATTTTAGTTAATCAAAAAAACTAAAAAAAAAACATCAGCTTGATCACAGTAGATCATTTCCCAAACAAATGACTCTTTTGAGCCACTTTTTTAGTGATTTAAAAATTAACGAGTAGTATAGTCCAACCGATTCCCAAACAAATAACTTTAATGAGCTGTTTTGAACTATAGCTCTAGTGAATCATATACGGCTTTCTTTGTTTCTTTGTTTCTTTTTGGCTCAATTTAATTTTCCACATATGCCTGCTTCAAAAATTGTCAATGAAACTGTTAACCAATTGGAATTGTTAGAGCGGTTCTCATCCCTATCCACTGGTATATTTGTTTTTGTGGCATCAAATAGTTTTTTTTGTTACTGGTTTTGGCTATTGACATTTTGGTGACACTTATGAGTGTGTTTTGCATCTTTCTGTACCATGTGAACATTGAGGGGTCATGCTGAGGCTTCTTCTCGTGTGTCATAGCGCTGACATCAAGGGATGCTAGATCCATGCCCAGCAGTTCAGCGATTCTTTCTCTACCATAGATATCGCCATACTTCTCTAGCACCTACAACACAGACACACCATAGACACACTCAGTCACCGTCATCTCTCAATACATTAAACATCTGCACAAACGAGCATAACACGCCCCTGACCTTTCTCTTCACGAATTTGTCCCAGTAGTTGTTCGGGAACGACCTGAGTGGAGAATAAAAGGGAATGCCACTTCAGAGTCTTCACAGGGATACTTGTTTATAAATTTATAAATAATAATAATATAGTAATTTTACGGTGTATTGAGGACAAGTCTGTCCCACTGGCCCTTGATGTCGTCATCTTCTGGTTGTTCAGTTACGTACAGACCGTCAAACTCCAGTTTTCGGGCCAGTTCCTTCTCTCTCTTAAAGATGACCAAAGGAACCTGGACATGGAAGAAAACGTTAGCAGCTCACACTAGCTTAACCAAATGAAAAGGAATATTTCACTCCAAAATGAAATTTCTGTCATCATTACTCAGTGAAAACAAATTTACATTTTGATCTGTTTCTGACAAAGCTTTTGTATGGCTTCAGAAGACATATAGAATATAGTGTACAAGTCATATGGACCACATTTATGACTCTTCCATGGTGCTTTTTGGTCCTTTCTGTGGACACTCTATTCTATCTCCTCATGTTTCACAGAAGAAAGTAAGTCATGCAGGTTTGAAATGACATGAAGGTGACTAAATGATAACAGAATCCAGTGAACTCTTGACCTTCAGACAGTTGTAGCCGATGATGCACAGGAAGGAAATGATGGTGTGTAAGATGGAGAAAAAGGCCATAGCGGGCTGCATATATCCAGTGCTCTCCTCCAGGAAGTAGTAGACAAACCCTTCTTCCTCATCTTCCTCTCCATTCTCCTCCATTCCAGAACCTTCAGCTTCTCCAGCAGAGCCCTCAAAGATCCCAGAGCCCTCAAACACATCAGAGCCTTCAAACACACCAGAGCCCTCAAATATGCCAGAACCCTCAAACATAGCCGAACCCTCAAACTCCTCCTCTTCTCCACGCGGGCTGTCAGATACCTAGGGAGGAATAGCTAGCTTCAATCAAATATGCTCTTGAAACAAATTACAGGGAATCACAGGGTATTTTATTGCAGGGGTTCGCAAACTGTTTGATGCCAAGGACCCCACAACTATGACTGAGAGTCATTTATTTTCAACCCCTAAAGTCCGGGACACGCCAAGCCGACTTCAGAGAACTAGCAGAGACGAAAGCCGACGGTATTGTCGCCTCACGTCGGCAGTGTCGGACCAAAAAGCTGCACTCTAACACACTGCACAGACTACAGCCGACAGGAAACTAACACATTTAACTGTCTATAACTGTCTATATCAGCAGCTATCAGTAGTATATATTCGTTATTCGAAAGGAGAAACCGAAACAAAGATATACGAGATAAACGCAGATATACGAAACTTAAACAAAGCAGCACTTGCTTTTTGAATATTTTGAATATCAGTAACATTGATAACTTTAATCATTTTAAGCAGCTTATGTTGTTATGAAAATATTCGTGTGTTAGAATGATTGGGAAAGATCACGTAACATCACGTAACAACGTTTAATTCTGGGGCACTGAATCATTTGCTAAACTGAACATCCAATCAGAGCTCTCACCCGCGCCGACGACCCCGATGTCCCTGACGCCGATTCAACATGTTGAGTCATGCAAACTGCCACCGACGTAAGCCCGACGAGAGCCGACGAGTGGAACACACCAAACAAACTAGCCCAACTGTCGATTGCCGTCGGCCCGATGTTGGACAATGTTGGCTTGGTGTGTCCCTGCCTCAATTGACCAGTCTTTAGGAACCATTATAAAAACCCAAGACCAAAGTTTGAAAAGCCCTGTTTTAAAATCATACTGACCCTGTAGAAGAGCAGAATGAAGTTGAGTGCAAAGGCGATGAAGAGAGCCAGAAAGCGCAGGTTGTAGAAATTACGAGACAAATAGTTCTAGAAGAAGAGAAAGTGGTTCAACTTTTAAATGCAGTTAGAATCAAAAAAATGATGAATGAAAGATTTTTAATAATAATATAATGTCACATAATATTATTGAATATAAATCAATATTCATTTATTCTACATGACTGTGAAAGATGTGCACAGATAAATAACTATAACATAATTACCATGAACTTGATTCTTTGAACTTCAAGTTCGTTCCATAGTTCAAATCCCTCTTCCTCTTTCTTCTTGCCTTTCTTTGCTTTAGCCTTTGCTTTTTTCTCCTCTTGCTCTTCATCTGGTTTTTCCTCTGGCTCAGGTTCTGTCTCCTTCTCGGCCTTTTCTCCATTTTCAGCACTTTGATGGACAGAAGGACAAGTCAAAGCAACAAGAGCACAATGTGTATGTGTTGTGATGAATATGACTTCTCAACAGTTCACAGATGAAAAAAATTAGTTTGATCATTTTTTCTCCATTACTTACTCTGCTTTTTCGGGTTCAGGGGGTGCTTCTTTCTCTACTTTCTCCTCTTCTACTGCTTCTCCCTCTGCTTCTTCACTCACCTGAAATATCCGGCAACACATTAAGGAGAAGAAAAGGTAGATTAAGAGATTTAGATTATGAGTCTACAAAGCAAGAAAGACCATTATATTTGACAAACTGAAGGATAACAATGTGGAAACACGGTGAGGAACAATCCACATGCTGGATGTTTATTTTTAAGGTGCGGTAACATTAGTACAATTTGGGCAAAATTTCACAGGTTATAAAGGTCCATAGTCTATTGTCTATAGTGTTGTGATTATGAAGCACCACTCACACAGAAGTCACAGATATCCATGTGATCAACTTGTAACCACTGCGAAAATCATGGGGAAATATTGTACCTTCAAATGAAATTCCTGACTGAGTAATTCCTTCTGAAATGACCAGATTACGGCTGTAAAAATTTGCAGAACAAAGGAAACTGTGACTGCATCTTTAGACTAAAAACTCACCAGCTTCCTCTTCAGCAGTGGGCTGCCTTCTGGAGTCGGAGGCTCTTCCGGCTCAGTTTCTCCCATATCTCCTAGACCACCGTGAGGACCAAGACCAGGTCTTCCACCATCATCCTCTTCTCCCTCTTCGGCTTCCTCCTCTCCTCCTCCTGTTCCCTCCTCTCCCTCAGCAGCTCCACCTGATTCTTGTGCTTTTCTTGCTCCTGGCTCAGGTGGAAGGTCACCGTGCACTTCATCTTGAGTTGGGTCAGGCATGTTAGTCAGAATCTCTGTCAATGTCATCTTTTTAGCTCCCTCCACCAGACCTCCTCCGAAGAGAGTGTTCCAGATGAGCATGAAGAAACCTCTGCAGATGCTGTAGATAAAGTGCAGGATGCCAAAGAGGACAGTATAGAGGAACATCACCAGACCAACAATCATGTCCTTTATGGTCATTTTCCTGATTTTCCGGTATCGGCGTCTGAGATTGCGGAAAGTGAAGAGGTTCATGAAATTCATTACGCTCTTGATGAAGTCTGCAAAGGCTGAGCTGGATTCAGGTGGTGCTGCCTCTCCATTCCCTTCCTCTCCTTCTCCCTCTGCATTTCCACCACCACTGCTCTCCTCCTCATCTTCTTCATTCTCATCTTCGATCACCTCTTCCTCCTGCTCTGAGATCTGCGAGGCAATGTTCATCTCAAAGATGGTGTCCTCGCAGAAGTTCACAAAGAGCTCCATCTTCTCAGACTCACCACCCTCATTGACGACATCAAAGATGAACTGCCGCTTGGACTCTCTGACCTGAGGCATCTCCCACTGGTTGCGGTTGGCCTCGCTGATTTCAAAGTAGATGCGTTCGATCCTCTTGCTGGCGCCCATGATCTCGATACGGCCCAGGAAGGGTCGGAAGTAGTTCAGCACACTCTCAGCTTGCTCCAAAAAGTTCTTCAAGCGGGTGTCATGTGGAACATGCTCAGACAGGTTGGTGAGTAGCACAGCAATGTTGAAGCCGATGTCTTTGGCTGGCTCTTGGAAGCGATCGGCAAACTCCTCAAAATTGATCATCTCGTTCTCATCGGCTTCAGAGCAAGAGAGCAGGAACTGGATCTCAGATGGTGTGTACTGCTTCTGACTGTCCATAGCCTTGGAGAAGTCCTTCTTGGAGATGAGGCCACGAGGGTCCGTCACATAGTCACGGAAGGCATCCGATGCCACAATATCCTTCAGTTTGAGGAACATGTCGAAGAACTTGAGAATCATCTCTACATTGCTGGATGACTCAACCAGCATGTCAACCATCTGGCGAGCAATTGTGCCATTCACAATATTACCTGTAATAATACAATAAAATAGGTTATAGATCATGACATAAGTGGCTTTACAGGTTTGTAGGTCACTATGAAAGTTACATTTTTGATGGACAGATATCGCTTACCCTCCAGTAGAGAGAGAAGCATCACCACCATATCTTTCTGCAGATCCAGAAGCTCCTTCAACAGACCAATTTGACTGGAGTCCTGTTTCACACAACCAAATTCAGACATACAAAAAAATAACAAATCATAATTCACAAAATGTCTCAAACTCTCACTGTTGGAGAGCATAAAGGACCTTTCAGTTCATATTGCTTAGAACTGGTTCTCCGTAGTTTTTAATATGATATGCACCATGGAACCATGAAAAGAGATGTACCAAGAATACCAAGTATCCTGATTAGGTTAAATTTGATTTTAGTGGCATAACTACCATCTCTGGCATGCGTTTTATTTTATGGGGCGATGTGGGAGATAGAACTACTGGGATAGTCCACCTACACTCAGCTTACCTCAGAATGTGTTCTACTCCAGAAATGATCCTGGGTTTGCGTTTATAAACAGACACAAACATAGCATCACATACTGTAACCTATCATCTAACACAGAGACATTTAAAGACGATATGAAGATAAACATCAGCTCCTGGCATAGTTGACGGCTATCATATTCTTTATGACATTGTATCTACAAAATATTAACATAAAGCACTATAATATGTCATTTCAAGTATTAACAATAAATATCTAGGTTATTTGCAAGCACATTTTATATGTGCTTAGCTGATGGTCTAAAAGCATATTACGAAGGTATGCCAGCAGACACAAAAACTTTCATACAGAACAATATCACACACATCTGCAAACACAATATATGCACTAACATGTATAACAACAAAAGAGCACAAAGGCCTGCACATATACATTAAGAAAGATTAGATGAATCTCACAAAACCTTTTTGATATTTCACAGCAAAATCAAAAGAGAGAAAAAGAGAAATGGTATATAGCTTAAAAGAAAATTAAGTCTATTTTTGATTATCTTGTCATGAAAAGTTTAATGCAATATTAATAATAATAAAAACAAATGTATATTATATATTTATAAGTTCATAATACAATATTATAATGAATATCATTTGGTTTAGGCTAATATTGGTAAACACACACACAGACACACACTGCAACAAAAGTAAACGAAACATATATAATATTATTTCATACGTTTTAAAATGTGACCTGGACGTGATCTTGACAGGTTTTGTGAGATTAATTCAGTATTGTACAGATTTTCTTGAGAACATATGTATGTCTGCATATGAAAAGAGTAACATAGTGCAGGTCGAAGGAAATCAATTTCCTCTACAAGTGAGCAACAGCAGGAACACGGCATTGTGACACCTCCCTCAGCTCCAGTAGGCTATTTCAAAATAGACCCAACTAGGTTAAGACTTCTTTCAGAAATTCAACACTGATAATGTGTTATCAGAGGGAATGTACATGAAAAAAAAAATGCAAGTGAAAACACTTGCAGAAAATGTGCCGACACATAAGCAATACAACAGAAACAGGAAGCGAAGAAGAAACTGTTCTGTGCACTGTGTACGTGTGAAAAGCAGTACAAAAGTGCTTAAGATGGAAGCAAAAACAAAGATCCTTACGCCATTTAGGAGTCCTTGGTCAGGGTGCATCTGGCAGGATTACACATCAGAAAAAAAATGTTACCCATCAACATTTTTAATACATTTTTGTATTTTGTATTTCCCACTCTCTCTTTTTTTTTCATTTGCATGTCTGCTTTTGATAGTTTCTCACTTCTACATATGCAGACGTGTTTTGTATTAAAATTAAGTATGTTTAGTATATGTTGCCTCTTTTTGGCCTCACCTATAATATAAAACACAACCGTGTCAATTTGTTGGTGATGAAGCAACTTTGACGTGGGCACTGATCTTTCAACAGACAATTAAATGTTTCACTGTCAGCTACATTCATATTTTTGAAGCCTGAGCGAGTGGGAGAGATTCTCAATTTTAAGAAATACAAAAATGCAGTACATGGGTACAAGATGTGTAACAAATATTAGAACAAAATCCAACAACACAACAGAGAGGTTAAGAGAAACAACACATGAGTAAAGATTACTAGAGCATCAACATTCACGTCACACTGTGAACATGTTCCACATTCATGGATTAGTGGTGATACTGGACTAAACATTTATATATTAGAATATCAAGAGTGTGAAATACAATCCATTTGGTAATCCACTATAATCCAGTTTGGAAATAGTTACTGGAATATTACACTATAAACAGTGATTAACCAGTACACACCACAATCAGAAAAATTCTATTCACACCACAATTAAAATCTTAATTACAGTTTAGAAAAGCTTCTGATAAAATATATGAAACTCCAAAGAAATTTAACAACCGAGTTTCTTTATATGCTTTAATAACTCCAATAAGGTTTCTTCTAAATCTATAATTAATAATATAAGAGGCAGAAATTGACTCAGGAATAGTGATGGGGAGTCGACTCCAAAAGAGTCGATTTCTCAACTTTGAATAGCCCTACAGTCGGAGTCGTTAATTAAGTGTTTAGTAATGACTGAAATCTTGTATTATTTCTGACCCTGTTTTGATGTAAAGTAAATGGAGTCGAGGTGTTGATTCCATCGACTCTTATGGTGAGAGTCAGGAGGTGGAGTCAACTCTGAAAAACCTGGAATCGAACACCCGTACTCAGGAAGTTAATAAACACAGTCAACTAGAGTTGAGGCTGAAACGAGTATCCGGTACAGATAAAGTACTTTTGCCGAGTACAAGTATTATACGAGTAATACGAGTCACGGATTAAATAACAGTGTTTTAAACTTCTTTCAATGGAAAGTAGCTAAAACCGTGCCTGAAAAAGTCGCCAAATGTCGCTAGATGACGTCATACTTTAAATAGCATATTCATGACGTAAGTGCGTTGCTGTTTCTTGCCTCCCTGTGCTTACATACAGATTTGAATGGAGCAACAGCGCTCTCTCTCTCTTGCATCTAAACTCAAACTGTTTTTCCCGTTAACGTTATTTTCTTCAGTTTCAATGTTTTGTTTTTTACAAACAACGTAGTACTTATTATTAACATGTAGAGTTCCCTTAACGACATTACCTGCTTGTTTAGATATGGGACGCATGGTCTAGAATGCGACTCACGTACATTGTCTAATGCCTGTCGGAGATTTTTTTTTTTTCTTTTTACAACGTCAGCTGGCTGTAACAGAACAGTTTTTGACTTACGCACAACAGAATATATTTTTTTACTGAATTTCTCTCTGCGCTCGCATGAAAACAAAAGCAGATGCAGAGAGAAAATGTGTGTGTGCGCTGGAAAGAGAGACCTCGCGCTCGTGCACAGTACACACACACATACTGTCTCAGAGACTAAATAAGGTTGGTCCAAGAAAGTCGCTAGATTTGTCGCTAGTCGCTTTTTTTTCCGAAAAATGTCGCTAAGGGGGTCTGAAAAGTCGTTAAAAAGCGAAAGAGTCGCTATGTTGGCAACACTGAATTCTGTGTTCGGATTATTTAACTTAAAATTCTCATTGGGTTGTATGATTTGCCCCTCCCCTTCTGTGATAGGCTAGTCACAGTGCCCCTCCCCTATTGACCTAAGCTCAATGTGATGCTGTGTCATGTAAATAGTTTTCTAATCAGCAATAAATATAACAATTTCTGAGCAACCTTTGCTCACTCATCACAGAACCTGAAAAGGAGAACAGCGCTAAAGCTCTCTCTCTTTAAGTCAACCAGACCACTCACTTCGCGGGTTCGCGGGTCACCCACTTTCGGGTTAGGTGTTCTTCAGTGCGAGTACAGTTTTTTACTTTGGTTTGGTAGATACTTACTTATTAACCAGTAAGCTGTTTTGGTAATGGGCTTGTGTTTACACCAAATTACTTGGTAGAATGCGACTCGCATTGCGTCTCTGCCTGTCGGAGATTTTTTTTTCTTTTTTAAACGTCAGCTGGCTCTAACCAGTTTTTTGACTTCACGCACTGAGTGACACTTATTTCTTGCTGTAAAACATAAAAAATAATAAAGGTAGTTGTGGTATATAAAACTATATTACAAATTAATTAGCTACACACACACACACACACACACACATACCTGGTGTGGAAAAGCTTTCAAAAAAATAAAAAATAACCAAAAAAAAAATTTTCACCTCTGATTATAAAAAAATTAAAAGTTAAAAAAGAATGTTATGTTTTAGATGAAAACTCTTCTTCATTACATTTAACTTCATAATTGCAACAACATACAGATGTTGTGATTCAGTGTGTTGCAAAACTTGTTCTGTAAATAGTTGCGTTTATTATCATAATAAAACCATTGATCTGAAGCTCAATGCTGATCACACATGTCATGTAAATAGTTGTTCTAATCATCATCAATAAATATAACAATTTCTGATCAACCCCTATCAATTGCATGCTTAAAATAACATACCGGTTAAAGCCCTGCCCGTTTTTAAGTTCAAAAAACCAGACCCACTTCCGGGTTAAAAATTTCCAACCCACTTCGGGTTAGGCCCCGCCCAGTGATAATAGTACAGATACAGATAATTCATATGGTTAACAGATACAGATACAGATACAGATAATGCTGTACTCGCTCATCCCTACAGTCAACACCAAATTACTAAACAGATCAGTAACTTATTTATATAAAAAAGGATAAGATAAAATAATTTAATTAATTAGACTAGGCATAGTAACAACAAAACATTAGTGCTGAAAAAAAAATGCAACCTCCAAAACAGAGAAAATATTATTCATTAGTCTACTCTGATCATAAAATATATAATGCACAAATTATAAGCTCAATGCAAATTATAAACTCAACTTGGAATGTCTGAGAAAAGCTTTCAACTGATTTAACATCCAATATACCTGATCTTAAAACATTTTCCACCTCTGATTTCCTCTGTGTTAAAGTTGGTGAAATTATGTTTCGTTTTAGATTAGGCAAAACTCAATGACAAGTATTTTAATGTCAAAATAAAACAACATACAGATGATACTGATTCAGTGTTGATGGAACCTTTCCAGGAAAATTCTGGTGCAATAAATCTGATCAATATAATAAGATTTATTAGTCACTTTAGGGGTTTGTGTGCGCTCAACATGTGTGTTCCTACCTGTGCTAGCTTCATCATCATGTGTGCGAACACGTGCAAGAAGCCCACCACGGCATCCCACAATCTGCTGTGAGCCAGAGACTGCTGATTACCGGTACAAGGACCCTACGGTGGAGAAACAAAAAACAGATCAACTATATTGAAGACGGAAATTTGCAAGTCTGAAAGAGCTCGACTGCATATAGCAGTGACGTCAGTACCTGGATATATTCTGTCAGGCTGTTGAAAACCTGTTTGGCAACCATCATTGCCTTAGAAAAGTTTCTCTTGCCTGGTTCATCAATGATATCCTTCCCAGAGTAATACCAGTAGAAGTCACTGATAGACTCCTGAGACGGGAATGAAGACAGAGTAAGGATGAAAATAAGAGACCACCAAGCTTACTTAAGCTGTCATTTCACTAATGTTTTTTGCCATCTGCCCCCCTTTTTTTGTTCTCAAACACAATGACATTAACACATTTTTAAGTGTCTGAATACTTTTGGCACTAGTATACTTTATGATGCTGTATAGGGTGTAGAGGAAGACAGTCGAGCTTAAGCTGAAGCTGTACCTGCAGTCTGAGCAGATAGTCAACAGTGCAGATGATGATGTTGATCGTAGTTGTGCTGCCTGTCTGTGTGCGCAGATAATTCTGGAAATCTGGAGAAAGATGGTAACTCAAAACAGGCTGATTTATTTATTTTTTTTGTTTTTGTATTATTAGTAATGCTATGCATTTACACTATCATCCAAAAGTTTGGGTTAGGTAATTTTTTTTTAATGTTCTCTAAGCCCACAAACTCACCAATAAAAAAACAAAAAAAAAACAAAAATTATTAAATATTATTACATTAATGATACAATTTTTTTTTTTTCAGGATTCGTCAATGAACAGAAAATTGAATTTGAACATTTATATCTTATCTGATAATTCTTTACAATAAGGTTCATTTGGTAACATTAGTTAACTACTTTAGTTAAAATGAACTAAGAATGAACAATACTTTACAGCATTTATTAATCTTAGTTAATGTTAATTCCAACATTTACTAATACATCATTAAAATCAAAAGTTGTGCTTGTTAATATTAGTTAACACACTGTGAATTAACATGCACTAACAATGAACAACTGTATTTTCATTAACTAACATTAACATTAACAAAGACGAATAAATACTGTAATAAATGTATTGTTCATTGTTTGTTCATGATAGTTAATACATTAACTAACATTAACTAATGGAACCTTATTGTAATGTGTTACCTTTTATTTTTTAACACACAAAGCATCTTCACTAACCATAAAAATCAACAAAATAATTCAACAACTAATAATCCACATCTCAGGAAGCTCACCGTTGTTGTGGCCTTCACAGAGCAGCTGCAGGAAGCGGAAAATGTCGCAAGTGAATTCATCATCTGCCATCACTTTCTCTTCTAAACAGGGACACACACATACACACAGCATGAATGTGTGAGAAGAGCTCCTAAACAGTGCTTTACTGTGTGAGAGTGTGAACTACACTAGACCTATAATGTAAAATAAAATGAATTAAAATGTTTGTTTTGTTTTTTTTAGAATTAATTTCAATGACTAAAATGGTTAATTTGTGAATTAAAATGTGCCAAATATCTCTAGACAGGAATGAGACCAGGGCTGCATTTCCCAAGCAGAGATCAGAGAACAACTTAGCTTACGATGCTTTTAAGAAACGCAGCCCATGCTGATGGACAAATTTCTTCTCTTGCACATATAATAGATAGTTAACCCAGAAATAAAACTCCTGTCATTGTTTACTTACCTTGTGTCATTTTAAACCCATATTCTATTTTCCCTGCAATCAGAGTTCTTGCAGAAGGGAAGTTTTGAATTCTGTTCAAGAAACTATAATTCAAAACCATTCTAAAGTATGGGGTTAGTAAGATTTTGTAATGTTTTATTTGATAAAAAAACAGTAAAACAGGCGTATTGGGAAATACAATTAAACATAACTGTTTTTTATTTTTAATATATTTTAAAATATTATATATTATCAATGGTGAAAACGTTTGTGCTGGAAACAATGCATTTTTCAGGATTTTCATGAATAGAAATTTATTTAAAACAGAAATCTGTTTTTTTTTTTTTTTTTACTTTATAAATGTCTTTACTGTCACTTTTGATCAACTGAATGAATCCTTTTTTAATCATTTCTGAATAGTATCTGCATATATATTTTTTACTGACCCCAAACTTTTGAATTGTAGTTGACATATATAAAAAAATTTGTTTCATAGAAAAAATAACAGCATATGGGTTTGGAATTACACAAGGGCGGGTAAATAATAAACGGTCCCTTCAGTATTCAGGGTGATTAAGGTGTGTGTGTTCTGTGAGTATAACCACTTCCAGCCCCAATTAGCATGTTAGTAGAACCACAAAGACCTGCTGTGGCACATCCGTTTAGCTGTTCACTGCAGAGCAGACCAGCAAATGTGGAAAGGGGAGGCAGAGACCTGTCGTCCACACTGAATCCACAGACTAAAGCCCTCCCCTCTCCCAGAATGGCAACACTAGTAGACACACACATACAGTCTGATAGATCACACATTGAAAATACGGCCACTTTGAACGGACATTTATACATTAACTGAAAAAAAAATGTCACAGTGTACAGAAATATACAGGGAAATAACAGACATGGAACATGGATAAACACAACTGACACTGAAATGGCACACTACACAGTGAGATCTTCACAGGGGACACAAATGGAGAAGGGTTTTGGTCTTCTCAGACAAGACCTAAAGAAAAAACAGCACACAGACACACAATCATGCAAAACAGATCTACTGCACTCCTGGAGGTGTGGGAGAGAAGGGGAGGGGAGAGATGAGCCAGAGAACGTTCGGGCCTTGGTGGATTATGGGTAATGTGCTACGAAGGATATGTGATGGAATAAGATGCTATTTGACAAGAGAAAGGCTAATAAGAAGAACATAAATTAACATTGTGAGGAGAAAAAATGGATGATCTTCTAAAAATTAAGCAATGTCAATGTCAAGAAATGGGAAGTAATACATATAATACACATCACACAGGTTTAGTGGGCAATATACAGTATATCAGTCTGAGAGTAAGTATCTGGAAATGAGGTTAGCTTAAAAGAAAAACACAATTAAAACATTTTATAACAGGTGTCACAAATCTTCAAATCGAACCCAAAATAAATAAATAGAAATTAGAATAAAAAAAAATACAGACACTGGTTACATTTTTATGAGTGCGCTGCTATGTTGTTAAAACACAATATAGATAAATAACCTCTGCAAATAAACTGCAATTACAAAATAATACAATAAATTATAACAATAAAAATAATAAAAAAAATACTACTATTATGTCATAAAAAAATAAATTTAACTATAAAGCATGACTGAATGTTAAATCTGCGAGTGGTCAACATATAGTCAAAGTGTATGTTATGCTCTCCATAAAGTTTTCAAAATTGGATGACTTCATTGGGGTTCAATATAACTTTCAATTACTTTCATTTTTTTGCAGGCTTGTTTAACTTTGAAATGCTCTCCATAAAGTTTTCAAAATTGGATGACTTCATTGGGGTTCAATATTGCTAAGGATTCGCTAGGGGCCAGATTCACGAAAATCTTCTTAAGATAAATACTAAGAAACGTGTAAAAATGTTCCAAAGTGCAATTCTTGAAAAAAATCTTAAGTTCCCAAATATTTTCCCAATAACAGATGGTGGTATACCACTACCTTTCCGCAAATAAAATCTCCCGTATTTATTCCCTGTGTTTATTCCAATCATATCAGCTTCTTTGCTGAATCATTGAAACATAATTATTTAAACACACAAGGTATTAAGTAATATCTGTTACCAACTTTAGAGTAAGACACAGTTTTTAGTATTTATACATCAAATTTTACACCACAAAAATTAAACTATGTAGCGAATTTGATTTAGCAGTAATTTAAATTTTTTTAACTCTTGTGATAACGACTTAATTTTCTGAACATAACGAAAGTTCCACTTTGCCAAATAACCCGACATGAAGTTTTCTTTGCTTTAAAACGAGACCAACTTTACAGGCTTCTGATTCCATTGCAGTGTTCATAAAAATGATTCAACGCAAATTTTGCTTGGATAGGTGTATTTAACGTCTACAATACTTTATAAATAAATGGGATCAATCACAGTTGATTTGTAGGACAGTACAAAACGTTTTGTTTTTGCTACATTAAAACATTTTATACTCACACGGCCATTAGAATGATGAACCCAAAATACTCACTAGAATTTCCCTTTCTATGAATAAAATTATATATACAGTAATGGTTACATTTCATTATGTGTGCAGATGCTATGTGTGTTACAAGCTTCAATTTAGATAATTAACCTTGCATGTTTGATGTGTGTGTGTGTAGAAAAAAGTATCAGCCTTACAACAATTATAGAAACAAAAAACTGAATAAATTACTAGTGTTTTTTACATAAACATTTAATTCATTACATTTTGGCCACAATCTAGATTAGTAGGATGGAAAAAGAAGCACATCATACATCAAGTAAAATCGTCTATACTGTATCTGAAATGTTCCGCTGTTAGTGGCCAATCATTTTAACTTAAAATTAAATTTAATTAATTTGCAGGCTTGTTTAAAGAAACAAATCTAATATAAAGTTTTCAAACAGATGTGATGTTTGGTTTTGATTGGCAGGTTATGCAATATTGTCAAGAATGCGCATGGGGAAAGATCATGCATCTAGCAGGAACTCTTACACATAAATACTAATAAACCGTGTAAGCATTTAACATTTATGAATGCAATAAATGAAAGTAAAAACTTAAGACTGCACAAATATTTTACCGATCACGAGAAGGTCCGCGTACCACTTCTCCTATAAGTGCATAACATGGGTCTAAAATGACCCACGTATTTATTCCAGGTATTTAGTGCCAATCATGCTGGCGCAGTTTTCTTTGCTGAATTTATCTGTAGAGAAATTAAGTCGTTTTAACTTTCGTTATGTCGAGATAAATTAAAATTAAGTCGTTATAACGAGAGGGGAGGGAAAACGAACTTATGTCGACGTATAACAGTTTTTGAATTTCTACATCAAAAATTAAGTTACAACACAAAAATTACCTATGTGTACCTCTAGTGATATTTGCTAATTTTTTTGCAAACTATTTACCTGCCACAAAATAAAAAAATCAAAACACAAAACACACAACAAAAAAAAACGGATGCTTTTGTATATTTGATGCATGCAAGTCGTATTGTTTATTTATTTATTCATCAGAAAATATTTGATATATTTTGAAAGATAACTGGACATAATATATGAATGTTAGGCTAAGGTTACCTTGACCTTGAAATACTGGTGACAAAGAGAAACATGTCCAATACTATTAGCTAGCTTCTTGTTGACATATTCTGCGTCCCAATTCGCCTACTTATACTATGCCCTATAAGTATCTACTCTTTTTGTGAAGAATAAGTACATACTTCTGAGTATGTAGCAGAATAGTAGCCAAGCTTTGGGACATACTACATCGTCATAGCTGCTTCTTTAGTGGACACTCTGTTGCTTTGTTACATGCATCCTCTCACCATTTACTGCACTGTCAATCATCTTGTCAAAGTTAAGATTATCCATATTTCGTTTAATTTAATATACTACCGTATTGGAGAGAAATTAAGAGGCACGATTATCTGCCAGTCGCGGGTCTATCATGCCAAAGAATGTTTGCATAATGATGCATTTAAAAGTTGATGACCAAACGTATCATTATAAAGTCCACAGTGTTGCTGCAGATTAAATAAAACGTGCATAACATTAAATAAATATTTTTTCAAGGTTAGATATTGATTATTTAGTTGTCCTTCTGTCTCGCATATCCGCCATGTTTGTAGTTTTTTTATTATTATTATTTTTTTTTTTTTATGCATGTTAGTAGTTCTAATCAAATCCTCATCCACCACGCAATGCATTGTGGGCAATATTAGCCATAAGAGTGTGCACAGATCTGCACTTCGAATTTCTACCGGAAGCAGTAAACCATCAGGGTACCTTTGGAATACTTATTTCAACATACTATGATTTGGGAAATACTAATTATAATTTTGAATAGTATTTAGGATGGATAGTATTTGAATTGGGACGCAGCAATATTCTATTCTAGCTAGCTAATGATAGCTAGCGCAACAAAATAAAAATTGAAATAGAAATGTTATTATATACAAGTATATATATCATCACTGTCAGGCAGAAACTTTGTAACTCTGTATTTCATCATTTTATTTTTTGTCATAAATCAATGCTTTTGGTCACCCTTTAAGTCTGTCAGTGTTCTTGAAAAGTAACAATTTTGGACCTACAAGGACCAAACGAAGAGGAAGAGGTGCAGGATCTGCCCAACTGCCAAAGACAGAAAAGTCAGCAGCTGGCATTCCCAGTGCAACAGACCTGTGTGCAAGTAGCACAAACTTGTAGTTGTTATTTGTGAGGCATGTAAGCACTGAGATGGCAATCTGAGATGTCACTGAACCCACGTGATTTTATTTAGTCAGTTTTATATTCAATCACATTCACTAGAATACACTACAGTTCAATTTTAGTATGATGTATGTATGTGCGATGATCACTATGTGTGTAAACTTGATGTAGTAACACAAAACCTAGGAAAAATTAAAATAATAATTTGTGGTTGTTGTAAACAAGACATTTTGGATATTCATGGATCATGGAATTATTAGATCGGGGAATATTAAATGCTGAAATAAATTTATTATTTCAAAAGATAAAAATAATTAAAAAAAAGCTATGCATGAAATAATGTAGGACATGAAAACAGGTCATTTTTCACCCTGTTGTGCATAAGAAGAGGTTTGCATAGCAACACTAAGAACATTTTATTTAATTTTTTTAAGGAGACCAAATCTGGGCAAACTATGAAAAGGAAGATGAGTTTTGTTGATGTTACGGATGACCACTAATGAAGGTTAAAAATACTCTACAGACTAAAAACTAGATCATTTCTATACAATACTGTGACATGTCAGATGCTTTTGTCCTTCTGAAGTAAACATGGCAGCTCATTATTTGAGGGAATGGTTCAAATAATGTTAGATGGCTCATTACTAAGCATAAAGGACTTGGGGGCTTTCCTGTATCTGCAAATCATTTCATGATGTTGGTGACACTGGTCACCACAGTTCTCTGTGATCTCCTCAGAGAAAACTGATCAGAAAAGAAAAGACAAATGTCCTTCTTTCCTCTCAATCAGTCAATGAATGTTGGAGTTACAGTAGATCTGTAACAGCACTCAAGGGCAAAGCGCAAAGAGAATTTACAGCCATTGCACAACACAGGATAAACTGTAATAGAAAACTTCTCTGAAAACAGAATCCAATAAAAGTATCATGAGAATTGTATAACATAGTTTGATAATGTGGAATCCGTCCATTGTTTTAGAAAAATCGTAAAGGAGTTGGCTGCCCCAAAACCTTTGCAATGACTGAACAGTTCTCTTTTAAGTTCCCCTTGAGCGCGAAATGAAATGCAGGTAAAATACACGCCAACAAGAGGAGATCTTCACAATTTAAAAGCTGAAAAAAGGAGGAAGACAGGAGATGGGACAGATAGAAAGAAGAAGTGATGATAATTATATAGAGACAAGATTATTTACCGCGTTCTAGCTTGATGGCTGAAAAACAAGAAGGGGGAAAGAAGGAGAGGAGAGGCATATATGGGGAGGTTGGGGATGGAGTGATGGTGGAAGGGAGAAAGAGAGAGGCAGTGAGTTGGACACTGTAAGACTGTAGGCTTCTGGCATGGAAATACAACAGACTGACACAAACAGATACACTAACAAAGATAATGCACATTAAACACTTTTACACAAACAGAGTCTGAGTCTTACACATACAGAGTGGAAATGTTTCCTGTGGGCCCAAAAATTAATAATACATTCACATGATAAAGTACAAAACTGCCAAAAATAAATTCCTTAAACAATATATATATTTTTTTAAAATATTAACACTTGTTTTCAAGAAATATACTGTATATTTAATTATATTTATTTTTCTTTTGCCAATGGCAAATTAAGTTTTAAGCATGCACCTCATTTAATTTTGTTAGATTTATGCATAAAACAAGTAAAAAAAAAAAGCCAATGGGCTAAGAAAAAGAAACTTCAAAATATATATTTTCTGAAAACAAGTGTAATTATCCTATACAATGTGTCTTCTGAAGTAAGATATTTTTTTTTACAAAAAATAAGACAAATACTGATTAGGAAATGAATATATATATATATATATATATATATATATATATATATATATATATATATATATATATATATATATATATATGTGTGTGTGTGTGTGTGTATTAAATAAATTCAATACACACAGAATGAAGTACTTTAAGACTTTGGTTCTTTTAATTGGGATGACTTTGGCTCACATTTAACAAAAACCCACTAATTCAATATCTCAACAAATTAGAATACTTCATAAAAAATAAAAAAAAAAAAAAAAAAACAACAACAACAAATAAAACATTTTTTAGTGAATTGTTGGCCTTCTGGGAATTATGTTCATTTAATGTACATGTACTCAATACTTGGTAGGGGCACCTTTTGCTTTAATTACTGCCTCAATTCGGCGTGCCATGGAGGTGATCAGTTTGTGGCAGTGCTGAGGTGGTATGGAAGCCCAGGTTTCTTTGACAGTAGCCTTCAACTCATCTGCATTGTTTGGTCTCTTGTTTCTCATTTTCCTCTTGACAATACCCCATAGATTTTCTGTGGGGTTCAGGTCTGGTGAGTTTGCTAGCCAGTCAAGCACACCAAGACCATGGTCACTTAGCCAACTTTTGGTGCTTTTGGCAGTGTGGGCAGGTGCCAAATCCTGCTGGAAAATGAAATCAGCATCTTCAAAAAGCTGGTCAGCAGAAGGAAGCATGAAGGAAGATGACTTGGTAAACGGGTGCAGTGTCTTTGGTAAAAAACACAATGGACCAACACCAGCAGATGACATTGCACCCCAAATCATCACAGACTGTGGAAACTTAACACTGGACTTCAAGCAACTTAGGCTATGAGCTTCTCCACCCTTTCTTCAGACTCTAGGACCTTGGTTTCTAAATGAAATACAAAAATTGCTCTCATCTGAAAAGAGGACTTTGGACCACTGGGCAACAGTCCAGTTCTTCTTCTCCTTAGCCCAGGTAAGACACCTCAGGAGTGGCTAAACAAGAGGAATACGACAACTGTAGCCAAATTCCTCGACACGTCTGTGTGTGGTGGCTCTTGATGCCCTGACCCCAGCCTCAGTCCATTCCTTGTGAAGTTCACTCAAATTCTTGAATCGATTTTGCTTGACAATCCTCATAAGGCTGCGGTTCTCTCGGTTGGTTGTGCATCTTTTTCTTTCACACTTTTTTCCTTCCACTCAAATTTCTGTTAACATGCTTGGATACAGCACTCTGTGTACAGCCAGCTTCTTTGGCAATGAATGTTTGTGGCTTACCCTCCTTGTGAAGGGTGTCAATGATTGTCTTCTGGACAACTGTCAGATCAGCAGTGTTCCCCATGATTATGTAGCCTAGTGAACCAAACTGAAGACCATTTTGAAGGCTCAGGAAACCTTTGCAGGTGTTTTGAGTTCATTAGCTGATTGGCATGTAACCATACTCTAATTTGTTGAGATTGTGAATTGGTGGGTTTTTGTTAAATGTGAGCCAAAATCATCACAACCAAAGACTTAAACTACTTCAATCTGTGTGCACTGAATTTATTTAATTATTGTCCATACTGAAATAAATAAATAAATAAATAATAATAATAATAATAATATATATTTATTTATTTACTTTCAGTATGGACATATGATAAACCAACAATCTACGCAATAATTATGAAAATGTTATTGTATTTATGAAAATAACAACATTTAATTTAACCTATGCAATTTCTTATAAGGCTTGCTAACACCAACTTTCATACGATAACACACCAAAGAAAAAAAAAGACCCATAGTCATAGTAAGATGAATCAGCATGGAGGAGTTTTTACACCTGTTCTCATTTAAATCTTGTTGTAAATGTTTGGAATTTTCCATGCTGAAAAATAAGAAGTGGTGTGAATAGGTCTTAAACTCTTACAATAAAAAAAAATGAGAGTGACCGTACGATGCAAATGCTATTTAATGTTCTGGGGTGTCAGTGGGGTTAGACTCACTTGAGCCCTCCTCTGACACCATCCCAAGACCCTCGGCCTTATTCTGTCTCTCAAATGCATTCAGGTCCAGAACACTGTAAAACACACAAACCATCATATTAATATTATACATCTACCCATAGACAGCACTGTAGAAGACACTCTTCATTGCAAATATTAGTAAAGTTCAACATAATTATCAAAGAAATAACATACATCTTTTCAAAGTTAACAATAAAGAAAAAGAAAGTGATGGCCATGTACCTGCAGGTTTGCATGAGAGCCTGTAGGCTGAGGAAGAAGCCCACATCTTTCTTGTCTTTCAGGTAGTCCAACATCCTCTGTCACAAGACATCAAGACAGTTTTGTCAATGTTGCATCGAGTTAATCTGTTCATGTGATTATTTCTGAAAACAACCAGGTCTTAAGCTTAGCATGGCAACTTAATTTATGAGATTACACAGGTACATTCTTTGTACTAATAGAGAGAGTGCTATCCGCTGACCTGCTGAACATCACTGTTGCCACCATTGAGGATGGAGATGCCAAGTTTGAGAGTAGAGGACACCATGGCTCCCGTTTCACCTAAAACATCACATTAGAAGAGACATAATTTTATTTGACCAAAGCTTGTGTGATTGTTAGTCAAACTGGTTAAGGGTATTTTCTAAAAAGATCGGCCATACAATAAGATTTTTTTGTGTTTGAAAAAAGTCCCTTATGCTTACCAAGGCTGCATTTATTTGATCAAAACTAGAGTAAAACCACTAAGGTAACACTTTACATGAAGCCCATATTTATAACACATTATAAGGGTATTTTTAAAGCATTATCATGAATGCATAATGCATTATAAAAAAAACCCCAACAACTTATAATATGTTGTTTCAAGTCATAAATAATTATAACAATAATTATAATACATTATAAAACTTACTTATTTGTGGTTATAACTTTTAATAGTATGTTTATTTATAACATGCAATAAACACCGTGTTAAATCCACTTAATTTCTAATGGATTATAAGTTTCATATCTTGACATTATTTATTTAAGATCTGTACAGTATCTATAGTACTATCTTATTGATATTACAATTAAGATAAAAACAATTCAATAAAAATATTAATCTGAACTGATATCTGATCTTTAAGAAAAAAAATATATTTTTATGTTTATTATTGTTGCTGTTGTTATTTATAAGCAGTCTTTGTCTGCTTTTAGTAAAGTAACAAGTTAACAATGGCAAGATATGATATTTATAATACATTATAACTATGGGAAATATAATCCATTGTTAGTTAAGTGGATGCACTGTGTTCATTTTGTATTATAAATAAACATCTTAAAAGCTATAACCACAAATAAGTAAATATTATAATGCATTAAAACTGTTGTTATGATTACTCATGAGATGATACAACATACTATAAGGATTTTTTATAATACATTATGCATTCAATACAATGCCTTAAAGGGGGGCTACAATGGTGTTTCGTGTATTCAGAGTTGTTCACAGTGTTAAAGAGATGGATTCTTCAAAATAATTTGGAAGAATGACTGAGAATTTCTGTGCCGCAAATCGTACTTCTGGGTTGGTAGAAGTTTCGGCTGTTTTTTTTTTTTTTTTTGATTTTGGATTTAATGATGTAGACAGTGGTGGAACTCCTTATATGAGCATTTCTCTCTGAAAAGCGCGCCCGTGCACACGTCGACCAGAGGAGAGCGAGACCGCGCCCATCAACACGCTTCATCGGGAAATCCTCAGCAGCGCTGCATAGGATTTGCTCAAGAATGTCTCCAAATAAGTGTGCTTTTGGATGTGAGGGAAAGTTTACTATGTTCAGCTTCGCAAAGAACCCAGTGTTACACGAACAGTGGATGCAGTTTTTTTTTCGGGGCAGCAACGGAGTGTAGCAAGTGCGTTTGTGTGTTTTCGTCATTTCAGTGACGAATGTTTTATAAACAAGGCCCAGGTCGACGCTGGATTTGCACATAGTTTGCTATTAAAACATGGAGCGGTCCCAGTGATAAAAGACCCCATTCATGTAAGTACAACTGCATCAGATTTCTGTCTTTTGTTGGAAATCCGCACATAAGTGAATATATGTTAATGGAAACAACACGAAACATCAGTATTATAGCTCCGCCCACGGCACGCCTCCAGGAGCTCGGCTTTTTCCAGAGAGAATCGGAGAGCTCTATTTTTCTTTTATAAACATGATAAAACTAAAGACTTTTTGGAGATATGAAGGATGCAGTACTACTCTATAGGTACTCAAGATTAACATGGGATTAGGTGAAACTGTATATGTTATGTACCCTTTAAGAAATTCTTATAATTTATTATAAATATGGGCTTCACAGAAAGTGTTACCATAATATTTCTTATTATTATGTTGTTGAAAACAGTTGTTCTGCTGTAATAGTTGTATTATTTTTGTGAAATCTTTGAAGATTTTTTTCAGGATTCTTTGAATAGAATAGAAAATTCAAAAGAACAGCATTTATTTCAAATAGAATAGTTACTAAAAATAGTGAAAACTAAAAATAGTTACTTTTTGTTTTTGTTATAATCCAAATGCGCGTGTTCGTGAGTGATTGTGTGTGCACCTTTGCAAGCACTGATCATCTGCAGAACCATTTCAGCCGCTCCACGGTCATGTAGACGGGATTGCTGGTAAAGAAGCCTCTGCTTTTCCATTTCCTTCTCCTGTTAGATGGAAACAAACAGTCTAGTCAGAATGATCCCTAGTTTTAAATACCCCTGCCCCACGACCATCCATCACACATGCACACACTTGCTCATAAACCAAACAATGTCCTGTGTCCTGATGATGCCATTTTTTGCATTTTTCTATACATATAGTGTATATGCTAATATGCAATATGCATATATATATATATATATGAACTAGATGTTATATAAGAAGGATGATAACATTTTATCTAGTAAAGTTTACAAAAGTTTTATCTAGTAAAGAAGTTAAAAAAAGCTATTTATGAATACCTGAGAAAATGTCTTGTATTAAAATTATTAATGAAAAAGTGGTGAACTGTTTTTATACCAGTTTTTACTTCTTAATTGCCGCTTTTTTTTTTCATTCATCTACATATACACATCTTACACACTCTTTCTCATCCAAAACACAAGTGCTATTAGTCATGTGTCCGTTATTGGAGCTGTTCACATTTGCTGACTGGCACACACGTTAGACTACAGCGAGCAGACCTGCTCTCCCTAAACAGTGAGGCACATCTGTATGATGATACTGGCTCTTCCCTCTGTTTTAACTGCATCATACAGCTGGGTGCTGTACTTTCTTACAAACCCTCACACCTCGACTGCTCTATCAGCTCACAGCAGCTTATTACATAAGTATTACATAATACATTACAGAGTATTAAGGTGTTTTCAATTTATAATTAAAAGTAAATAGAAAACTAATATTGAAAATTAAAATGAATATTCCAGCAAAACTGTAACAGATGAAACTGTACAATTATGAAACATACACTACCATTCAAATTTGGGTTCAGCAAAATTTTAAATGTTAGAATTGTTGAAGGAAGTCCCATATGATCACCAAGGCTGCATTTATTAAAATACAGTAAAAACACTAATATTGTCTAATATTATTACAATTTAAATTGACAGTTTTCTCTTGTAATAGATGCAATTTTAAAAAAAATTATTTATTCCTTTCATTTATTCCTTTCACCAACCATTACTTGTCACGATACGCTACCGGAATTAACGAAGGAGCTGTGGATAAACTAAACTGTCGTTTATTAAATCCAACACACAGGGTAAATCCACACTTGGAAGGGAAGGATGACACATGTACACGACTGGTAGACCCGACAAAAGAGGAACGCACAGACTAGAACTAAATACTTGACTTAACGATGCAATTAGGAGGAACACAGGTGAACAGAATGACTAATTAAGAGACAACGAGTACAGGAACAGGAATCACTAAATAAGGGCACATGAGGGAGAAACACAACAAAGACAGTCCAATCCTGACATTTCACTCCCCTCCCGGAAGGCGCGTCCTCGCGCCATAGAACCAACAGAGGGAGGGACAGTTGGGAACTGGGAGGAGCCTCAGGAGGAGGACGGACACCCGGGAGGGGGCCAGCAGACAGAGTCCAGTGAGGTGATGATGGAGAAAGAAGGAAACAGGAGGAGCCAGTGCAGATCAGATGGAGGAAGGAGCTAGGGAGATGACAGGAGGGATGACTCGGTGGGACCCAGTCCACAGCCAACATGGTGACCCACGGTGGAGCCAACGGAGGGAGGAGCCATGGAGGAGGAAGGGCTGATGACTCCAGGGGACGACCATTGATAGCGGAGATATTACTCCAGGAGGATCCGGAGGGCCAAGGTGGAGCAGATGGCTCCGGTGACCGAGGTAGAGGCGGGGATACAGAAGGCCGCAGTGGAGCCAGAGCGACAGAGGATCAAGGAGGAGCCTGACAGAGCCGGAGGGACGAAGCACAGCGATGGATGGCGATCGACAGACCAAGGCGGAGCCGGAGGAATAAGGAAGCCCGGTGGAGCCAGTGGACTGATGGGCCACGGCAGAGAGGAGGGAGCTAGGAGCTATGGTGGAGCCACTGGGTCAACGGGCCAAGGTGGAGTCTGGGTCTTAGAGGCTGGAGGTGGAGACCAGGAATTCTGCAGCCACTGTGACGATGGAGGATGGCAGACCCGCAGAGCTTGCACTGTATTGATGGTGGGCTGAGGGCGAGCAGAGGGGCTGCCAGACGACAGCGGTCGAGGAGGCCGGAGAGGGTGGGTTGGCGGTCCTTTTTGAGCCTCCGGGCTTAACTTGGGACCAGGAGCCCTCTCAGGGCTTGACATAAGAATAGGAGCCTTCTCTGGACTAGACATGGGAACAGGAACTTTCTCTGGGTTAGACATGAGAACAGGAAATTTCTCTGGGCTAAACTCAGGAACAGGAGGGACATAGTTCACTGACAGAGGAGGGAGGAAAGGGGGCAGGTCGGTATACAAGTCAATTAAGTTTTCCTCTGCTTTGCATACTCCCAAATCCCTTTTCAGATCACCCTCACCCACGGCGCATGGAGCGGAGATCCTCTCCGTGCTCTCTTTGTCCATGGCTTTATCCCTTGTGGCGGGCATTGTAGCTGGCTCTCGCACCTGATCTGACAATCCGTGAGGCTCTGGCTCCGTGGCGATCCTCAGCTCTGTCGCACATCTATCTGATGGCTTGTCGGTCGCGCAGGCTCTGGCACTCTGTCAGTGGTGAGCTCGGGCTTGAGATCCGCGCAGTGGGGTGATGGTGGGCTGGGCTCTGGGTCTGGCTATGTTCCAGATCGGGGGTAGACACTCTCCATACACTGGATAATTGCTTCCCTCCAGCACAGTCCGGTGGTGTCTGGGAGGTCGACGGGGCGGTAGTAGTTGGCCCTGATCCAGAACAGGGAGTTTAACGCAGCGTCGTTGACCTGGCTGAACTCAACTGCATACTCTAATAGGAAACGGTCTTTGCGGGCAAGGGAGGTTAACTTTGCGGTGAGGGAATCCATGGGGAAGGAAACACTATGAAACAAAAAGCACTGAATGGAAAACAGAAAACAAACGGAGGGGAAAACACGCAGAATTAACTGTTTTGGTCTGGTCTTCTGTCAAGATACGCTGCTGGAAGGAACGAAGGAGCTGTGGATAAATAAAACTGTCATTTATTAAATCCAACACACAGGGTAAATCCACACTTGGTACAACTGGTAGACCCGACAAAGGAGGAACACACAGACTGGAACTAAATACATGACTTAACGAAAAATGACTAATTAAGAGACAACAAGGACAAATGACCAAATAAGGGCACATGAGGGAGAAACACAACAAAGATAGTCCAATCCTGACATTACTCCAGTATTGAGTGTCACATGATCCTTCAGAAATCAGTACAATTGCTTAGTTGCCATTGTCAATAGGTGCGTTTAACTTCATGCAGCCCTGTGCAAACCGATCGCAATCTGACTTGAAGCAGTGTATGCTGGTAAGAAATTTTGTCCGACTTGAGATGGCACTGACGCCATATGACTGTCACGTGTGGCGTCAAAGTACCACGAGAGCGTTTCGAGAGCAGCCGGCTGACTCAGCCGCAGCAGTTTCTCCGGAGCGACTGCAGGAGCGCTGATGATGACACAGCTGTTTCACGATTGGCCAGATTCACCGCATGACAACGATCACGTGTGTTTCGGGTTTATTCAAACATTTTCAATTCCAATAATGAGCACAAATCTGTGTGTTTAGAATGGTAAAAAAATTTTTAACTGTAGTCGCACTGTTGTATTGCGTCATGTTTATCATACAACACTGATAAAAGCATATATACCCCCACTTTATTAGTATTTAAATAGCATATGATTATGTTGAACTTTATTCTTGAAAAGATGGCGCTGTATTAAGCAGTATATAAAAAGTGTTTCTGTTGCTTATAAAAAAAGGTTCCTGAAACGTCTGTGTATTTGACAAATGTTGCATTTAATTCACTTCATCTGTGATAAAGTATTTAAACACAGCGTGAGTGTCACTAACGGGAGCAGAAAGTGTCCGGCTTGACGTGTTTGTTTTCAACTCCGCCCCCGACTGCAAGCGGCTGTTCTCGTTGATAGTGTGAACTTGAATGTCGATCCCGTGTCCTACAAAAGACTTGTGCTGATCAATGCTCCTCAAAATACTTCTAAAGTAACTTTTTATTAACATTATAATATTATTATTTTAACAATTTTATTTTTTTTTTTTTCAGGATTCTACTGTATGTGAATAGAAAGTTCAGAAGAACAGCATTTAATTGAAATACAAATCTTCTTAACACTGTAAATCTCTTTGCAGGTCGATCAATTTAATGTGAATAAAATAGCTGAATAAAAGTATTAGTTATTTAGCGCTGGGCAACAAATTAATTATGATTAATCACATCCAAAATAAAAGTTTTTGTTAAAATAATATATGTGTGTACTGTGTATATTTATTATATACATGCATGTGTATACATAATAAATATACACAGTACACACACATATAATATGTAAATAAAAACTTTTATTTTCGATGCGATTAATCATGATTAAACGTTGCCCAGCACTATTTATTTATTTTTTAATTTACCGACTACAAACTTTTGAACGGTAGTGTATAACATATTTGTTTTTATTTTAAAACCGCCCTAGTGAAAACCAAAACTAAAAGAGTACACTGCAGTATTGGCTACTTTTTAGAAGTTATTGTATTCAGAATACTTGTCTGAGATTATTAATGTTATTAATTTTCAATGATTTAAAGACTACTTAGGATATTGCATTGTATTTAGCAAATTGTTCTGGTATATATTCACAACAATAATATATCTCACAATAAACTGATAATATATCTCACAAATAAACTCTGTAGAGTTGAACATTTATTGAAGTGACTTATTTGACATTTGGATGTGATGATACCCTGTTGACAAAAAGGATTATACAAGTACATACAATGCATCAAGCGAGCTGATTTTTAAGCTGAACCCACCCCTAATAGCACCCAAGCATCCCCACCCCAGCATGAAGCCCCACCCACTCCCACCCTGCCCTGAGAGCCAGGTCATGTCCTACAAAATGTGTGACTTAATACTGTATAGATAATGTTTGTAAATAATTAAAAAAAATTTTTGTTTGTTTGTTTTTTTTCCTGTTGTTTTAGATGTAAATATGTCAAGTGTGTTCTTTTTTTGAATGTGTGTGTGTGTGTGTGTGTGTGTGTGTGTGTGTGTGTGTGTGTGTGTGTGTGTGTGTGTGTGTGTGTGTGTGTTTGTGTCTGTGCAGGCTTTTACTGTAAACGTGATTCAAATTCAAAACAAAGAGATGGAGACACACTTTTGGAGACACACAAGGTTTTCACATACAAGCCTGATCTGAATCCAGAAAATTCTTTCAGCCTTCATAAAATCTTCACCACATTCTACAATACTCATTTTACAATTATGCAGCATTCATGCCATGTGTTAATTATGATGATTACTAGATGACAACCTAAACATTTATCCTTCTTAGAATGATGTTTTTCTGTTGCAACACTATCAAGGCCAAAATGAATCTGTGTAATTTGATTAACCAGTAGATATTATGCTTTATGTTTATTTTATGTTTATTATCAAATTATTATTGGATTATTTAGATATTAACAATAGTCAAGTATAGTAATTATTAAACACAAATATTCTAAAATCAAAATTTTATGGTTAAAGCCATTTTATGGCTGAGCATTTTAAATGCATTCGGTTACTATTTTTTGAGGTGGCAATTTTATATGCATTCATATGATGTGGATTGTACAAAAACATACGATTTTTAGAAAAAAAAAAAGCAAGCATGAGGGTCCACTCCTAACCCCACCCTAAACATAACCCCCAGTGAGGCACAAGCAGATCATACGAAAACGTATACTCATACCTATTAGCCATGGAATTTGCCAAAATAGAGTACTGATAGTGTAAATTAGTTACAACCTGCTATGAGACTGTGTTACCGATACCACATGATGTTGGTGGTAGAAGGTGTTGGACGTTACACCACTCTCTGAAAACTAAAACGTGATAGTGATAGGCGATAGGTGATATTAGCATGTCTCTAAGCTTATATAAGTTTATTTAACATTTCTCTCAAATTTTTTTTAACTGAAACTGTGAATTTTGGGACTGCCTTTTCCATAAATCTTATCTTAATTTTGCAATGAGGAAGTAAGCTATTTTCTGTGTGAGACTTCCATTTCAGCTAAAAATAACTGGAATCATTTGACACCGGAAGTCTTGCACATTCCTGTGCTTGTTTACTTGCTTTTGCATTAAAAAAGGTGGATAATTATACTGCCTACTCTTTGGAGCAGACTATGTATAAAGAACAAACCTTGACGGTTCCTTAAAATGCTGCAGAGGTTGTCAGCTCTAAAGGTTATGGAATGGAGCAACTGAAGCTCCCTCAACCTGAATCTTGAGGCCAGGTGAGAAGGTGAAGACATACTTTCTGAATTTAAATCATATCAGGAAGGACTAAAAAGTCAAAAAGTCCTTCGGGTTAGTAGATCAGTAAAGCTGTGAGATACAAAAGATGCAGACAGAATGGAAAACTACGCGTGACTGCCTACAAACTCAGAGAAGCAGGGGTTCTGGAGAGGTGGGACTGGTAATGTATTAGGAGACCAGTTAAGGCGTTTGTTGAGTGTGTGTATGAGTGCGTACTTAAATCTCACACACAAACACACACTCCATAAATCATCAAAAGCGCTAATAGTATAGTACTCTAAATACCCTAAGAGAACAACAGTGCAGTTTTGAGGGCTGAGTCAGCCTATTTTGCAAATATTTTGCATTATTGGTTTTCCCAGCTGGAGGGAAAGTGCTAGAAAAACTATTCACACCTCTACTAGCTTCCTTTTTATTGTTGCCGGTCTACAAATAAAGCCAAATTGGTCAAAACTGTGATGTGTTCAGCATGTCTTGTCTTGTTCTGTTCTTTTTTTTCAACTGTTTTGTGTGCAGCCATCTCTCTGCACTCGCTCAAGTCATGCAATAAACACAAAGATAAACTGTTAAAGAGACAAAGACTCAGAATCCAGCAAAGGAGTGCACAGATCAGTCCACAACAGGTATAAAGAGAAAAGAGAAGGAGAGACAGAGAAAGAGATGAAAGGATGAGAGACATCGAGTGTGCGGGGTGCAGTGGTTCTGGACGTGTTCACTCAGTGCATGGCAGGAGCTGTAGCTGTAGCTGTTGGCTCCGCTGACTCCCATGGCCCCAGCCCCAGGCCCCCCCATACCATCTCTGTCTGTCGCACCTCAAAGGATGGCTCCTCGCCCCCCTCCTCTCCCCCTTCGTCCTCCTCACCAATGTGGCAGCTCTGAACAGAGAGATATGTCAGGTTAGCAACTCGCGTTACATCTATAAATGAAAAGTTTTCAAAGTTTGATTTATGACTTACTTTTGCCATAATATCAGCGTATGACATATACAGATGATCCACTTCAAGTTTACTGCGGTGGGGAAGAAACAAATGTCAAACAAATTTCAAAAATATAATCGGTTTGACTGTACTGACACTATTGGACAAGATCAAAACATGGAATTTTTTTAATGAATTGAGCTGGATGATGTCACAATAAATGAACTTTGCAACATTGACTATCAAACTGAACTGAATCAACATTGAAATTACTTGTGCTAAACAATAATACTATTGCCTTCTGTGGAGATACTTTTTAAAGATTAACTGAATTTAATATTTGATGAACTTAGCAACAGTTACTGAACTAGTTTCAGCTCTTACTTCGAACATTGAACTAATTTGTTCTGAATTCTTTCATAATTGACAAACTTTGTTATTAAACTAAACCGAATCAACTTTGAAATAATTTGATCTGAACATTTGCACCTGTCTTTGGTACAGCTGCTTTAAAATTAAAGTAATTTCATAACTGATACATTTTTAAACAGTTAATTTCTTGTTTATTTCTGTGAAAGCTGCTTTGAAACAATCTGTATTATATAAAGTGTTATTTAAATAATTGAGATTTTACTTAAGAAGAAACACTTTTAAGACATCACGTTCACCAAACCACAGAGCGATATCTTACGTTTTCTCAGTGAGAGCGGTGCGGCTAAAGTGAAGGATGAGCTGATGAAGGGGGTCTGGCTTAGATTCGGTTTCTTCCTCTTCTTCTTCTTCCTGCTCCAATGCTTTCTGCAAAAACCAACACTATGAACAAACTACCCTAAACCGGGTGTAAGCAGGGAGCGTAAACAGACTTACGGATAAGTCATCTATCATCTTATCTTCAAACGAGTAGCCCTCATTTCCAATCCAATTGCGTTTGTAACCATCAAGGAACATATTAGATGCCCGGTGCCTGAAATAAAAGGAAAAATAAGTCTGTGCATCCCACTTTACTCCTGGACACCACTAAAGGAAGGGTATGCGTGTCTTACTTAGGAATGTTGTACAGCGGTGTCATTCTGAAGCAGGCCACCACGGCCCTACGACGCTGTTTGGACAGAAGCTTGTGCCAAACCATCTTCTTGGACTTGAATGAATGCTCAGTCTACAGGAAGACACAGAGGGAGAAGAAATGGATTATTTCCCTGAGGACAAAGAGTGTGTGACTACATGTATGCATTCAAACAGGCCTCACCAGCTCAATGTGGTAGAGAACAGCCGAAACTTCCTGAACTCTCTTCACAACCTTCTCCGGTGCATCTGCGTCTTCAGCTTTACCTGAGGTCTCTTTATATAGACTCATCTGCCAGCGCATAGACGGGTCCTCAACCTACAGACAGACAGAGATGTGTACATGCAGACACTTGTTGTGATGGAGAGACCTTAAAGTTGTCTTCCATCACTGGTTTTCATGTGTTCTTATTGTTTCAGGTTCATTGTTATAATATTAACAGGGGGTTCGCTCGTATGTATTTCCTTATCTAGCAGAATGGGGTGAAAACTTGAGGGGAAGTGCTCATTTTAGCTAATTTATGGAAATGTTTGTGCAAATATGTTTTGATTTATCTGTCCTCTTTTTAATGGTATTAATTGTATTTATCTACTTAACTCCTGTTAATGTTCCTAATTCTCATGTATAAATCATATTGTGAGTCAAGAGTTTATTTAATAAAAACCATTTTCAGACCATTTTATTAAAAATACATATTTATTTGCACATTTTGCCCATCTGCTCGAAATAAACACTTTTTTTGGATGCCAACTTCTCTCTCGTGATTTTGATCCTCCTCTGGACTGCTTGGGTTGTTTTCACAGTTATATTTTACTTTAGATGTTTTTTAACTTGGCTGTGTCTATACTTACCTTTCCCTGTTGATGCAGGTTATTCTGCAGAAACTCTCTCACTTCTTCATCTGTGTCTTTCTGTAACATTAAAATGACCAACGAGTCAACAAAACTAATACTAATCAGCGCACACTATCTTTCAAAGGTTTGGGGTGAGTAAATGCTGTTCTTCTTAACTTTTTATTCATCAAAGGATATTCAAAAAAGTCATGATTTCCAAAAAAACAAAAAAAAAATAAAATAAAAAAAACACTGATAATATATGTTTCTTGAGCACCAAATCAGCATATATGAATTATTTCTGAAGGAATCATGTGACACTGAAGTAATAAATGCTGAAAATTCAGCTTTACCATCACAGGTATAAATTACATTTTAAAATAAATTAAAATAAAAAACAGTTATTTTGCATTGTAATAACATTACACAATATTATTGTTTCACTGTATTTTTGATAAATGCAGCCTTGCATTGTTTCAAAAGTATGAACAAATCTTACTGACCCCAAACTTTTGAACGGTAGTTTTTTGAGAGAGTTTTTTGTTGCGATGTTTGGATGTAAATCAGCCAGCCATCCTAATCAAACTATATGGCTAAACATGTGGCTAAGTACCAGAGAGTAGCGGATCTTGGCCAGGTTTATAAGCTCTTGGTCTGCAGGGGAACACATGTTGAGGCCGATGGGGAGCAGTTTCTTCAGGGCTGCTACAATCAGCGAGGTCTGAACAGAATAACGGTCCCCGCGGCGTTTCTTCTTGGTCCTCTCAACATCTGAGCCTCCACCCTATAAAAACTCTGTAGGGTTAGACTGACACAAGGATGCTCTTACCTAGAAAGACAGGTTTGGCCCACAAACAGACTGTTTTGGGAAAAGAATATGGATTTGTTTTAGGAAAGACTGGTTTTATTGACAAAAACAGTCTTTAAATGGATGCTTTCTAAGTGAATAATGTGAATACAGAAACAATTCTCTGGAAACATCTCCCTTCTGTAAGTGTCTTGCTTTCTGAATAGTTGATGATTAGCTACAGCTTTTACATTGTTAAATAATGTGTTAATGGTGGCTACTTTCTATGTTTTACAGATTAAGAAGGACATGGGGAAATTTATCAAACTAGCATTGAGGGAAAATAACACCATGCTTTAAAGGCATGTTTTATCAGTCAGTTTATTAGGAAATGTTAGAGCTAAACATACAGCAGTCTCATTGTTAATAGTGTAAGTTTACCAACCCTTCAGCACAGCACTCTTAAAACAACACTAGGCTTTGGGGCCGCTTCGAACCTAACACACTCTCTGAATCTGTGCCTGTAAGACGTCATTAATGACTGTTGCCTACTACAACAAGAGCTCCCTCTGGCCTTTCAGCATGAGATGAGATGCAAGACATAAGCAAAGTGAAGATAAGGAAACACTAGACAAGACAAGACATGAGATGAGAAGAGAGGAGATTAGGAAAAGACGAGGAGAATAGAGATGGGGGGGGGGGATGGGGTCATATTGTGATTTTTATTTAATTTCTTTTTTATAAAAACTGTGATTGTGATTTGCTCATAGACTGTATAAAAACACAGAGGTAGTGTCCGTGACTTCACACATAGAATTCTGAAGAGTGTTTTTGAAGCTCAAAGTGGGCAGAGTGGGCTGTCGCCATCTTGGTAGCGCGTCATCGTGCGTCACTCCCGGATAATCGAAAATGGGCAAAGAGGTGGGACATGGTTGCTAAACCACGCCCACATAGCTCAACTGCAGTGACAGCAGAGGCGATCCACCTGTCACTCAAGTGGACACGCCCTTAATTATGCAGAACTTTAAGGCTTAATATAATTTAAACGGATGAGTTATAAAAAAATTTGTGGCCATTCGATGAATTGCAGTTTTAGTCACTTCCGTGTTGGTTTCACGAGAGAGACCGGAAGGTTGCCGCTCGGATTCGCTCCAGGTTTGCTGAGCTTGTTTGTACAGCTGAAAAATAAAGTGCTGCAGCTGTGACGTCAAGACCCTGAAGACTAATTCGTCACTGGTTCCCTCAAGATTTTCTTTTGTTTTTTTTAAGAGGTTTTTCAATTCATGAGTAAAATAATGTCAGTGGTGATGCTTTGACATTTTGCTTTACAACATGAATTACACACACACATACTGAATTGTAAAGCAGTTGTTTATTTGAAAAAAATGCTTGCTTCTAAAAAGTAGCTACATAAGAACGTTCATTGTGTGAGTGTGTGCAATTTACATTATGTTAACCACAGACTTTATTTTAAACATGAACTGAAAAAAAAAAAAAAAAAAACATTATAAGAACCCAAATCTCTAGGGAACCAGTGACAAATTAGTCTTACGGGTTTAGCTGCAGCACTCTTTTTGTCCAAAAATGTGGTTATTATATATCAATTAAACACTGACCGTTAATTGGTTTTACCAATATTTTCCCTGATATTTAATTCTAAATTTTTCTAAAAACCCGATTCCAAAAAAGTTGGGACACTGTACAAATTGTGAATAAAAACAGAATGCAATGATGTGGAAGTTTCAAATTTCAATATTTTATTCAGAATACAACATCGATGACATCAAATGTTTAAACTGATTTTAAATTTGATGGCATCAACACATCTCAAAAAAGTTGGGACAAGGCCATGTTTACCACTGTGTGGCATCCCCTTTTCTTTTTATAACAGTCTGCAAACGTCTGGGGACTGAGGAGACAAGTTTCTCAAGTTTAGGAATAGGAATGTTGTCCCATTCTTGTCTAATACAGGCTTCTAGTTGCTCAACTGCCTTAGGTCTTCTTTGTCGCATCTTCCTCTTTATGATGCGCCAAATGTTTTCTATGGGTGAAAGATCTGGACTGCAGGTTGCCCATTTCAGTACCCGGATCCTTCTTCTACACAGCTATGATGTTGTAATTGATGCAGTATGTGGTCTGGCATTGTCATGTTGGAAAATGCAAGGTCTTCCCTGAAAGAGACGACGTCTGGATGGGAGCATATGCTGTTCTTGAACTTGGAAATATCTTTCAGCATTGATGGTGCCTTTCCAGATGTGTAAGCTGCCCATGCCACACGCACTCATGCAACCCCATACCATCAGAGATGCAGGCTTCTGAACTGAGCACTGATAACAACTTGGGTTGTCCTTGTCCTCTTTAGTCCGGATGACATGGCGTACCAGTTTTCCAAAAAGAACTTCAAATTTTGGATTCGTCTGACCACAGAACAGTTTTCCACTTTGCCACAGTCAATTTTAAATGAGCCTTGGCCCAGAGAAAACGGCTGCGCTTCTGGATCATGTTTAGATATGGCTTCTTTTTGACCTATAGAGTTTTAGCCGGCAACGGCGAATGGCGTGGTGGATTGTGTTCACCGACAATGTTTTCTGGAAGTATTCCTGAGCCCATGTTTTGATTTCCACTACAGTAGCATTTCTGTATGTGATGCAGTGCCGTCTAAGGGCCTGAAGATCATGGGCATCCAGTATGGTTTTCCGGCCTTGACCCCTTACGCACAGAGATTGTTCCAGATTCTCTGAATCTATGGATGATATTATGCACTGTAGATGATGATAACTTCAAACTCTTTGCAATTTTTCTCTGAGAAATTCCTTTCTGATATTACTCCACTATTTTTACCCACAGCATTGGGGGAATTGGTAATCCTCTCTACCCATCTTGACTTCTGAGAGACACTTCCACTCTGAGAGGCTCTTTTTATACCCGATCATGTTGCCAATTGACCTAATAAGTTGCAAATTGGTCCTTCAGCTGTTCCTTATATGTACATTTAACTTTTCCGGCCTCTTATTGCTACCTGTCCCAACTTTTTTGGAATGTGTAGCTCTCATGAAATCCAAAATGAGCCAATATTTAGCAAGACATTCCAAAATGTCTCACTTTCAACATTTGATATGTTATCTTTATTATATTGTGAATAAAATACACGTTTATGAGATTTGTAAATTATTCCATTCCTTTTTTACTCACAATTTGTACAGTGTCCCAACTTTTTTGGAATCGGGTTTGTATTATCGAGTTGTAATATCGGATTCACCAATATATGGCGCTTATGTATATGTGGGGGGGCACATTAAGAATTGCGTGTGAGACTGCCATTGTGGCAAAGTATTTTGAAGAGAGACAAGTCAAACAATGGCGTTTACTGGTAAAGTAACTTGGTATTGGTTATTGGTCACATAAACATGCAAATAATCGGTTCTAAAAAAAATCACTATCAGTCGAACTCTAATATCAATATAACTTTGAATAAATAAAAAGTTAAAAATATTATTTAAGAAAAGTATTAATTATTTTATTTTACAGTACAACTGTAAAATTAAAACACAAATATTTGTGACGTATTTTCTTCATTTCCAGACCAAGCTTTTATTTTTGGAAAACCACAGGGATAAAACTTCTCCATTATAAATGCTTCTCATTAAAATTTTGGCATGTGTTGTGTTTTTAAACACATGTTATAAGTGATGCAAACTCACAGCACATGCAGAGGTGAAGATTGTGTGAAGTAGATACTAAAAACACCGGATCATGAGCTACTTGTGTCTAAATGAACACAGTGCCACACTTCACTCTGAAACATTGAGTGCATTTGTTTATTTTAATAAACTGCAGCCTTTTGTGATATGATAATCGCATTTGAAATTACTTTTTTTTGATTGGGGGGGGGTTATTCTTTCAGCCCTAGAAAAAGCAGATGAGACAAGCCAAGAGAATAAAACAAGAAGAAAATGATTAGAGGGGAAGAGAAATGAGGAAACAAGAGGTGAGAAGAGACTAAACTATATGGGAGGAGATATCAGTAAGGATGAGACCAGAAGACATGAGAGGAATATATTACATCTGGATGTATTAGACAGAGAGGGGCACCCATGGTGAGGAGATAACAGATGGTGCTACAGTAATGGCCATCTCACAGCACAGAGGAGGAGGCAGTCTCCTGCAAAGTGAATAGTATCATTGTGCTAGCTAACACCTAACAGAGACAAACTTTTTAGGAAAGTGAGCAAGTGAGTTGGGTTTGGGTAACATGTTAATTAATAACTTGAACAGAATGGACACAAAAGTCACATTAACTTGAATGAATTAAACAAAGGGAGGGAAATATTAGATGAGAGATGTAATGAGAACTGTTCCCTTTATAGGAAAAGCTATGTTCCCTCCCTACATTACCAATGTGCTCATACATTTCCCTGAAATCTGTAAAGATTAAGTGATGGGTAATGGTTTGATTTTTATAATGAGTATATTTGCTCCTAGTGAGGGAGCATCACCACGAGAGCTTGTGGGGAAAAAACAGTAACATCAAACCAGACAACTGCAATAAAAGAAAGTAAAGGAAACAGACAAGTCTGCAAGAACTTGCAGCAGTCAAAATCCATCAGAGGCACATCAATCAAAATCACTGTCAGGAAGATGGAACTCAGATCCAGCGAGAGTTAAAGATCCAGCTGAAAAGGGGTGCCATGATCCTGAGACTAAAGTCTATGGCTGAGGGCTTTCATCAAACAAGGTACCAACATACCTCACACACACTGGCAACGAATGAGGGTATGGACTTCTGGTTGTTGAGTATATATGTGAGTGTCTGCCAGTGTGTGTGGGAGTTTGATGAAAAGCCCTGCTTGTGCGCCATGCGAGCAGCACAGCTCTTTTTTTATCGTGCAGAAACACGGTCTGACCTCTCCGTCTCCGCCCTACACACCCCGATTCCACAGCAAGACAGGACACAGAGAGAGACAGCACTGTTAAAACTTACACCCTCACAGACAGGAAAAACATCAATGGATCTATAACCCACTGTGAGAGTAGAAACAGTGTCTGTCCTGAACAGGACATGAGGTCAGCAATCATCTGAAGAAATGGACTTTTAACAAATCTAACAAATTTCATTTCATTTAAAAATGTCTAAACATCAATTATTAAATAACATTTTGAAAAGGTGGAGAAAGCACAAAAAATAACAACTTTTACATTTACACTTAAATGTCAATTTTATGCAGCAGCAAGTGGACAAACTCACCTTGCTCATCTTGCTTTTGCTGTCAGCAGTGAGGAAGGACATGTTGTTGATCTCATTCATCACCACAAAATTCTGCTCCTCACGCTTGAAATTCTGCAAATAATAGTAAAAGAGTTATAAGAAAAGTGGAAGGGAGAAGAGACAAGAACAGACAAAAAGAGACAAGAGACGTGACAAGACAACAAACAAGATGAAAAGAGATTAGAAGAGACAAGATGAGATAAGACAAGAAGTTAAAGACATGTTGGAGGAGATCAGAAGACAAAGAGACAAGAAGAAACTAGACATGAGACAAGACAATGGGATTTTAATCATAGAGAGGGGAAAAACAGACTTACGTGAGATTTGGACCAGAAGATGAAGACTTCTCCAACCATCCTGAAGAGGTCCTCAGCATCAGGGTCAGGACAGGTCAACCATCTCGCCCTTTAAATGACAAAGAACCAAATCAGAGAAGACTTCTCTACAACTTTAAGAATTTTTTTTTTATATAATTTTTTAAATAATGATCATTTGGCTTCATAAGACCTCAATATATTACCAGGAACCGCAGGTGTTAATTTTATATTGCCTCCTTTTTTTTTGCCGTTGGTGTGCATTTTATGAATCACCAAGGACCATGATTTCAGCTAAATCTTCTGTTCTACTTAAGAAAAATAAATCACCTACATCTTGGATTTCCTGAGGGTGAGTAAATCACCAGGAAAAATTCATTTTTGGGTGAACTTTCTCTTTATGTATTTCAAGCAGAAGACCACATAACTTTAACATGAGCTTATAATAAACAGAACGTTATTGTCTGTTGTTTTGGATGCTAATATAATTATTGTTTTTGGTGTGAAAGGGCCTTTACTCCTGCAAAGGTTTCAAAGTGTCTAAAATGTACGTTTGTTGGTGGTCTTGTTACAAAAATAAAGCCTAAAATGGTACTAGGCTGCGTTTCTCGATAACGATTGATCTTAGCACTTAAGAGTGTTTTCTACGAGTCATTTTACGAATGTTCATTATTGTTTCACGTGAGTTTCCCAAAAATGCACTTAACACAATCGAATGTAGCCCTGCTTTAAGTGCTACTTAGGAGTCGCTATCTGTTTGTCAAGTGCTGAAATATAATATAATATTAATCTACTATACATAATAATATATATTATATATATAGTAGATTAATATTATACTATGTAGTATATAATATATAGTATTTCCAGGTCCAATACATGGCTGGTTTTCGATTACTCCAGAGCACTCGTAGATCTATGAAGATTTTCAAGTACTACTTAAGTTACGATGGTTTTGGGATATGGTCCGCAAGTCTAAGATGATTCATGCAATCGTTTTTACGATCAACTTAAGCTTACGATAATGTTGGGAAATGCAGCCCTGGACTACAAAATTGTCCATTGGTGTGGAAACTTATATAGTTATTGTTATTGGTGTGAATGGGCCTTTACTACTGCAAAGGCTTTAAAGTATCTGGATTTACTTCTGTTGGTGATCTCGTAACAAAAAATAGTTTGAAACAGTTGTTTCAAGAAAGATACCTGTTGTTGTCCACGTATCGGATGAGTAGCGGGTAAAGAGCATACAGATCCCTGCAGAGCACAGCGAATTCATCACGAATGGTTCCCTGCTCACTGTCCATCTCTGCCTTTCCCTCCATACGCAGCTGATCCTCCTCGGCCACCACCTTTCCACAGCGTTTCTTCAGCTTCTCCATGGTGGGGATGAAGTGGGACTTCAGCATCTCAGGCTTTGCCCTGCTCACGATGGGCTGAGCAAACACTGTGGAGGAATGTTAGGAGGAACTCTGTAAGTAAATTCTTGGTATCAACTACCATTTTTTAAAGACTCCACATTTAGTTTCCTCACCTGCCAATCTCTTCATCCAGGAAGCTTCATCAATGCCCAGGTTATTGACGACAATCTTCATGATGCTACCCAGGAGCTGATTGAGATGTTCGGAGGTGACATCCGTGCACAGGCAGCCTTCCTGCTCTGGGAAGTTCTCCGGTCCCCTCTCCCACCAGCGGGGCAGATAGTTGCACAGCATGGGCAGGGTGATCTCAATCACGTGGGGCATCTCTGTATAACGGGCCCCAGACTCTGCCAGATCCCCGATCTCTTTCATCAACACGTCCAGCTCAGGGATGTCGAGACACAGTTCCTGCACTTGACTGGGCAGACCCAGGACTGAAACATGGATGATAAGGCAGTTAAGGAAGCGCTAGTTGATCATAACACCTATAGATGGAATCCGTTCAGTGTGAGCTACTGACTTGTTCTCTCTCGTGGGGTTTTGGTGGTGTACACTGAGTATGAGTTGAACTCGTTGAGGTGAGGCTCCAGAAAAGCAACAGGCATAGCAGCAGCCAGATGAGCCAGACACTCTCCTAGAGCTGGTCTTTGGCTGTGATATCACACCATAACATATGTTAACATAACATTCTGTAAAAATGGCTCATATAGAAACAAAAACTATATATGCAAAGCTGTTTCTTACTTCTCAGCATGAGGGGTTTTCACAGTGCCCAGCGAATATATACTGCACATGATACGGTAACAGGATATCTGCAAGTCATCCACTGAGTGATGAAGGAGGGAGACAAAATATGAGGGACAGTGAGTGATCTACTGTATATAACAATTACGATATCACAATTATTTGCAGATTTATTCTGATTTTGTATTTTCTAACTTTCGATTAATTATTGTTACCTCAGTAATTTGTTGCTGAGTTTCTGGAATTAAATTAAATTAAATAAAATTAAATTAAATTAAATTAAATTAAATTAAATTAAATTAAATTAAATTAAATTAAATTAAATTAAATTAAATTAAATTAAATTAGGTAATACTACTTATTTATACCATTGTTATTTTACTTTATTTAAATAAAATCAAAATTAGATAAGATAATACTACTTGTCATTTATTGTTATTTTACTTTGTTATAATAAATATAACTATATATATTAAATGTTATTACAATAAAGAAAATAATTTTTTTATAATACTACTTATTTACACCACTTATTCTTATTTTAATTACGCCATACGTCATGCTCCCGGAACTGCTCCTGTGTACAACTGTTGGCGCAAGCTAGATTAAAGTGATTATTACGTTTTGAATATGGATATTTTTCTTACAAAAACGCATCGAGTCGCTACAGGAGGCCTTTGTTCACCCCCCGGAGCCGTGTGAGACACTTTTTTAAAGGAAGGGCACTTTTTATTTCACTTCTTTTGGACTGAAGCAATGCAACACCCACTGACTGAAATGATAGAGCTTGAAAGATCAAAGACAATTTTTAATATAACTCCAACTGGATTCGTCTAAAAGAAGAAAGTCATATACACCTAGGATGCCTCAGGGGTGAGTAAAACACAGCCTAATTTTCATTTTGGGATGAACTAACCCTTTAATTAAACTGTATTGAATTAAATTACATTAATTTGTTTTATTATACTACTCATTTACACCATTTATCATTTAAAATTAAATTAAATTTGATCACATTACTTATTTACACCATTTATTATTGTACTATATGTATGCCATTTTCACTTTTGCTATTTTACAGTCAGTGAAGCACACTGAACTGAAACTTAATTGGTAGAAAGAGCAAAATATGCACAGCCTTTTTAATTTTATTCTTCCCAAATGTTAATTATTACTGCAATTCATTAATCTATTTATAAATTAAGTAAATGTACTCAGCTATGTAGGTTAAATTTAGTCATGTTAAATGACCCTGTTGAAACCTATGAAAATAACTCACACATGACATCATCTCCAAACTGGTGCTGGGCGATGTGGTCGAATAGTGAGGTGAGCACTGGCAGAAGAGCAGTGGTAGTGTAGCTTATGTTCTGAGATACACCTTTCACCTGTTACAGAGACAGAAGGACACAGGTAAAGAGGCTCAATTTAGCAACTTTGGCAAAGAACAAAGTTACATCTCGGAGAACAGGGTTATATTTACAACTGACCTGGTTTTTGGTAGACACTTTCCCCAATTTGAGGTTTTCAACCATCTTCTCAATATCATCGGCAGCACTCTCAAAGAAAGAGCGCAGACCAGCCTTCACAATCTCAGGCCCAGATTTCATCACAGTTCTGGAAGAAAAAGCAAAATAAAAGACAAAAATAAATCAATTTAATTCATAAACATAAATTAATGGTGTAAACATTAGAAAAACACTGGGTATCACGTGGTCAACACACATACCTGGCGTCCAGTGAGCAGGAAAGAATATGAAGACAGTTGACCACTGCTGAGGCATCAGTGCCTGCACACACAAACATTCAGAGCATGACACAGGACTTTTATTTTCACCTACAATTAACCTACAGCATGTGGACTGAGGATACTATGCAACAATATATGACACAGATATAGTATGAAGTGATAGAATTAAAGCCAAAGCAGATATTCTTCTGAAATACAGTACTCATATTATAATGATTCTGACTATAGGACTACTGAGCCAACACTGCAAATGGAGCACCAACTTAAGCAAAACACAGCAAATCATTAGAAAAGCACCCAGAGAAAGAAAGAAAGAAAGAAAGAAAGAAAGAAAGAACTGACTAAATTAAATTAAATGCCACATATTTATGCTATTTTAATTATTTGACATAAATTAAATTAAATAATTATATTTATGCCATTTTCGTTATTTGACTTAAATTAGATAATAATACTTATTTACACCACTTTCACTATTTGTAATAAAATTACATAAATATGACAATTTAAATATTGTTATTTTAATTAAATGAAATTAATGAAACTAAATAATACTACTTATTTATGCCATTTTAATAGTTATTTTGTTTTAATTAAAGAAAGAATTATTTCAAATAATAATTAAGAAAGAAAGAAAGAAAAAGAAAGAAAAAAACCAAACCAAGAACTCAGAGCAAATAAGTGGAACTATTAGGAATGGATATACTGATGATGTGAAACATTAAAGAAAACAGGGATGATGCAGTGGAAAAATGAAAATGTGCAATCGGGTCATCATGCAGGATTCTTACCAAAGAGGGAAACCCTGTGTCTCACCAGACTGGCCAACTTACAGAAGATACTGAGATAGAAGATACATAGATAGAAACAGAAGGAGAAAAGAGGGGTGGAGGTTTGGGAAAGAGGAAATGGCATGAAGAGGAATAAAAGGAAGAGGTTAAGGTGATGGAAAAGTAGGTGCAAAATAATGTGATCCATAAAAGATAAATGTAACAAAAAGGATGAGGGAACCCGTGGGAAAATACTCCGGGAAGGGGCAGAGAGAAAACCACAGGCAAGAAGTGTGAGGAGCAGAGAGGATGTGACAGGTTGCAACATCAAAACTAGCTGACATCATTTAAAATGTTAAAAATTAAAATCTTTAAGGTATATAAAATCTGACTAGATTACCACAGAATAATGAAGCTCTGTAGAATTAGTTACCTTGCAATCATCTCCTTCTCCTTGTTGGAGGCATGACCACCACTGCCCAAGACTTTAGCAGGTGTGGACAGGAAATACAGGCAGTGATTCTTAAAGTACTGGTTTACCAATGGAAGCAGAATCTACATGAAGAGAATATAAAGAGGAAGAGCAAAGTTTGAGAGGCTGTGATCTGTAGGATGGAAAGTCTGTATCTCTTCCAACTAATTCCCTCTGAGCTCTTTTATTCCTCATACACTCCTATTCTAGTCACTCACCTTGGCAAAGAATTTAATCTCCTGTTCGTGAGGGGACTTCTCAACTCTTCCACTGCTCACAACAGCCTCTGGAGTAACAAATACAAAGAACATTAAAAAATACAACTTCAAATACAAACTAACATCTACACTTCTTTGGATCTAAGAAATGTATCTATGGATCTTTGAATGCATACCAAGATGAGCAATAAACTCCTGCGCAATCTCCATCCACTTCAACAGCTTCTGCAGGAACCCATATGCGAAACGCTTCTCAATAGAGGAAATCTCCTGTTCCATGTCCTTCAAACCTCTGGAGAAGAAAAACAGCAGAGAGAGAGAGAAAACAAAACAAGGACAAAACACATTTAGTTCACCTCATTACATCTGGACCTAAGCCAATTCAACATGCTTTAAAAAATAATGCAAGATTGTTATGTCATTATTTCAGGATATACAGGTCCTTCTCAAAAAATTTGCATATTGTGAAAAAGTTCATTATTTTCCATAATGTAATGATAAAAATTAAACTTTCATATATTTTAGATTCATTGCACACCAACTGAAATATTTCAGGTCTTTTGTTGTTTTAATACTGATGATTTTGGCATACAGCTCATGAAAAACCCAAAATTCCTATCTCAAAAAATTAGCATATTTCATCCGACCAATAAAAGAAAAGTGTTTTTAATACAAAAAAAGTCAACCTCCAAATAATTATGTTCAGTTATGCACTCAATACTTGGTCGGGAATCCTTTTGCAGAAATGACTGCTTCAATGCGGCGTGGCATGGAGGCAATCAGCCTGTGGCACTGCTGAGGTGTTAATGGAGGCCCAGGATGCTTCGATAGCGGCCTTAAGCTCATCCAGAGTGTTGGGTCGTGCGTCTCTCAACTTTCTCTTCTCAATATCCCACAGATTCTCTATGGGGTTCAGGTAAGGACAGTTGGCAGGCGAATTGAGCACAGTAATACCATGGTCAGTAAACCATTTACCAGTGGTTTTGGCACTGTGAGCAGGTGCCAGGTCGTGCTGAAAAACGAAATCTTCATCTCCATAAAGCTTTTCAGCAGATGGAAGCATGAAGTGCTCCAAAATCTCCTGATAGCTAGCTGCATTGACCCTGCCCTTGATAAAACACAGTGGACCAACACCAGCAGCAGACATGGCACCCCAGACCATCACTGACTGTGGGTACTTGACACTGGACTTCAGGCATTTTGGCATTTCCTTCTCCCCAGTCTTCCTCCAGACTCTGGCACCTTGGTTTCCGAAATGACATGCAAAATTTGCTTTCATCCGAAAAAAGTACTTTGGACCACTGAGCAACAGTCCAGTGCTGCTTCTCTGTAGCCCAGGTCAGGCGCTTCTGCCGCTGTTTCTGGTTCAAAAGCACATGCCTGTGCATGGTGGCTCTGGATGTTTCTACTCCAGACTCAGTCCACTGCTTCCGCAGGTCCCCCAAAGGTCTGGAATCGGTCCTTCTCCACAATCTTCCTCATGGTCCGGTCACCTCTTCTCGTTGTGCAGCGTTTTTTGCCACACTTTTTCCTTCCCACAGACTTCCCACTGAGGTGCCTTGATACAGCACTCTGGGAACAGCCTATTCGTTCAGAAATTTCTTTCTGTGTCTTACCCTCTCGCTTGAGGGTGTCAGGGATGGCCTTCTGGACAGCAGTCAGGTCGGCAGTCTTACCCATGATTGCAGTTTTGAGTAATGAACCAGGCTGGGAGTTTTTAAAAGCCTCAGGAATCTTTTGCAGGTGTTTAGAGTTAATTAGTTGATTCAGATGATTAGGTTAATAGCTCGTTTAGAGAACCTTTTTCATGATATGCTAATTTTTTGAGATAGGAATTTTGGGGTTTTCATGAGCTGTGTGCCAAAAATCATCAGTATTAAAACAATTTAAAAGACCTGAAATATTTCAGTTGGTGTGCAATGAATCTAAAATATATGAAAGTTTAATTTTTATCATTACATTATGGAAAATAACGAACTTTTTCACAATATGCTAATTTTTTGAGAAGGACCTGTACAGCGGAGGTCAAAATTAGAGAACAATCTATAAATAGATTTTTTTTCTGAAATATTGTTAATCTTCATTAGTCAAAATTTGAAGGAATATTAGCTGTAGGTATGCCACTGATCCACTAACATTTGACAAAAAAAAAACCAAGGCATTTCAACAAAAACTTTCAAATATAATCTTTCTTAGTAGGAATAAGGAATAATTAGTAGGAAGTGTAGAGGCCCCTGCTTTGTTCCCCCCCCCCCCCCCCCCCCCCCCCCCCCCCCCCCCCCCCACCCCCCCCCCCCCCCCCCCCAGGCCCCTGCTTTTTCCAAATATAATCTTTCTTAGTAGGAATAAGGAATAATTAGTAGGAAGTGTAGAGGCCCCTGCTTTGAGTGACTGTGGCTGCAGGACATCACTAGTTTCTCACACTGTGCTGGTGTGATCTTGGTCCACTCTTCTTCCACTCTCTACTACAGTTTGGTAACTGAAGCAGGTTTCTTGGCCGTAACTTTGTCGCCAAGGATTTTCCAGAGATTTTGAATCGGGTTTAGGTCAGGACTCTGATCTGGTCATTTCATGATTTCAATGCTTTCAGCTTCAAGGAACTGCTTTACACATTTTGTGTGACGGGGGCAAAATTTAAGGCAGATTGGGAGATGCTTGCAGGGAAGGAACTGCATGTTGCTGAAGGAGGTTGTAATAAACAATTGCATTTACTCTGCCATGTATCTGTATAAGAGCCCCAACTCCTGCTGCACAATCGCAATGATGGTGATGTGCGAATTACAACATTAACACACACATACCATAAACTCTTAAAAATGGTCATGTATTACATGTGTAAATCATGTATTTGTACAATTAAGGCAATTCATGACTAAAAGGTTGCCGACCCCTGGCCTAATAAGAAGAATTGGAGCCACGTTTGGAAGTACAGTCTACAAAATATGTGTGTAAAATACAGTAGTTTTTTCTTGTTCACAGGCTTTCAGCATTCTTAAGAAAACCTAAAGAACTTCAACTACTGCCAAAGAATAGCAACAAGAAATTGTAATTTTAGACCTTAATCACTTTAACATCAATTCTTGTTGTACGGCAAAAGTTGGGTACCTGGTGACAGCATATCCATTAAACTGGAGGAATTTGAGTAGGTCTTGGGCTTTCTCTCTGTCTCTTGTCTTCTCTTTGGCCGTCAATGTATCATATGGTACCAACAAAGGATGGGTGCCACCACCTATGAACACAAAAACACAAAAAACTAGGAGACAGCCCACGGGTTTATATTCCAAACATTATTTTGTACAGTCAACATGATCAATTATACCCTTGGCCTGCAGCTCCACCTTTTTCTTGCGGCCCCAAGTGTTATGGTAATTCTCAGCAAGCTGTTCTGCCATGGACTGAACAGAGGGAAACATGGGAAGTGAATCAATCACAAGGGTTTCTGAAAACCAAAGTTATAGTTTTATACTGAATTGATGTAAATAATATACCTGTAGCTCTCTGGACAAGGCCATGCCTGTCAGGTCCACTGGCTGGGGAGAGTATCCTTGGCTGGGATCATAGGTGGCCTGCAGGAGATAAACATATATGTTTGGATATTGGGCTCATACAATATGATATTTTCATCTTCTTTGTACCATCTCTCTGTTACCTGAGCAGTCTGGGAGATCTTCCTGGTGGCCTTCACTTCAATTTTCTCAGTTTCTCCTTCTCTGGCTTTCTCCAGAGTCCATTCCCATGCAAGCATGGCCTTGACGGACTCTTTAATGGGCCAGCGATAGATCTCTTTATCCTAGTGAGAGAGAATTCAAAAGACAGGTTGACCTTGATTTTGGAAAACCAATTGTAACAACCAACTGACAAAGAAGATCCATTCAGACCTTTTCTGAGAAAGTCTTGTATGGCCGCAGCATGGGGTGAGTTTTGCTGTTCTCATCTAAAACCTCTCCAAATGTCCAGTTGTTTTGGATCTGAAAGATGGAAACAAAAGGTTACAAAGCCTACAGTCATGGCCAAAAATATTGGCCCCCTTGGTAAATATGATCAAAAAAGGCTGTGAAAATTCATCTGCATTGTTAATCCTTTTGGTCTTTTATTTAAGAAATTCACAAAAATGTATCCTTTCATTGGATAATAAGAATTTAAAATGGGAGGAAATATCATTATGAAATAAATGTTTTTCTCTAATACACATTGGCCACAATTAATCCCCCCCTTTTATTCAATACTTTTTGAAACCTCCATTTGCCAGTTTAACAGGTCTAAATTTTCTCATATAATGCCTGATTAGGTTAGAGAACACCTGACAAGAGATCAGAGACCATTCCTTCATCCAGAATCACTCCAGACCCTTTAGATTCCCAGGTACATGTTGGTGCTTCTCCTCTTCAGTTCACTCCTCTCATTTTCTGTAGGGTTTAGGTCAGAGGACTGGAATGGCTATAGCAGAAGCTTGGTTTTGAGCTCAGTGACCCATTTCTGTGTTGTTTTTGAGGTTTGTGTTTGGGTTATTGTACGGTTGGAAGATCCAAACATGGCCCATTATAAGATTTCTAACAAAGTCAGTCACTTACTGATTTTTTATCTGTTGGTATTTGATAGAATCCATGATGCCATGTATCTAAACAAGATGTCCAGGACCACCAGCAGAAATATAGGCCCACAACATCAAAAATACAGCAGTATATTTCATTGTACACATGGGATACTTTTTTTCTCTGTGTTCAACAAACCCATCTTGAGTGTTTGCTGCTAAAAAGTTTTTTAAGTTTCATCTGACCATAGAAGCCAGTCCCATTTAAAGTTCCAGTCATGGCTGATAACTGAATATATGCTTTAGTTTGTTTTTGAATGAGCTAGGAGAATTTTTCTTGTAACCCTCCCAAACAACATGTGTTGATGTAGTTTTTGTTTGACAATTTTTTTAAAGGTTTTCTGAACCAGAGACTCAACTATTTTCTGCAATTCTCCAGCTGTGGTCCTTGGAGAGTCTTTAGCTACTCAAACTCTCCTTCTCACCGCACATTAGGACGATATAGACACACGTCCTCTTCCAGGCAGTTTTGTAACATTTTCTGTTGGTTAAAAATTCTTAATTATTGGCCTGATGGTGGAAATGGGAATTTTCACTGCTCTAGCTCTTTTCTTAAAGCCACTTCACCAATTTGTGAAGCTCTATTATCTTTTTGCTGCACATCAGAAATATATTCTTTGGTTTTTCTCATTGTGATGGATGATTAAGTGAATTTGGGCTTTTGTTTTCCCTCCTCTTTATATTTCTGTGAAACAGGAAGCCAGAGCTGGATGATTTCATGTTTATAATCATGCTGGAGTGCTCAAAATTGTGAATATGAATTGTGAATATACTTCAGAGATATTTTACTCATAAGAATTTATAGGGGTGCCAATAATTGTGACCAACGAGTATTTGAGAAAAACATTCATTTCATAATGATATTTTTCCCCTCCATTTTAAATTCTTATTATCCAATGAAAGGATACATTTTTGTGAATTTTTTAAATAAAAGACCAAAAGGATTAACAATGCAGATGAATTTTCACAGCCTTTTTGATCATATTTACCAAGGGGGGCAATATTTTTGGCCACGACTGTATCCCAGTCCTACAATGCTTTTGGCTTTCACAAATGAGCATGACTGCTGATACTAACCTTTTCAAAGGCCCATTTATCATGCGTGAGCTCAGCATATTTGTTAATGAAGGCATCGAGTCTCTCAGGAATGATGGTGCTGCAAAGAAATCGTTCAGTTGCTGCTGTTTATTCAAATATAAATATTTTTTCTTTTGATCTCAAAATTATTCTTTCTGTTAATATCCATGAGGTTAAATGTGATCAGATAAGGATGATTTTTTTTTTACCCTGATTCAATGTGACTATATAACTATATAACAAATAAGACTATATAACATATAAGCATTTTAATATTATAACATATATTTAAAAATATTTAAAAAGTACTTAAATAATAATAATATTAATAATAGTTACTGTTGATGTTTACCGATTTTCACTAACTATTTAACTACAACTTTTGCCTAAATAAAAACTCCTAATTTGCAGCTCATTAATAGTTAGTAAGGTAGTTGTTAAATTTAGGTATGGGGTAGGATTATTAAAATGGCATAGTTGCTTTTTACAGACTAATAAACAGCCAATATGCTAGTAATATGCATGCTAATAAGCAAGTAGTTAATAGTGAGAATTTGTCCCAAAGCTAAAACATTACCATAAATCTGTATAAATAAATCTACATAAGAACATTAAAATACACAATGCATATAAATGCAAAGATGCAAAATGAATACAGTAATTGAACTAGCTGCTCATTTTCTCACTTTGTTGTCTCCACTGGTTTGGGGTCAAAATTTCCTTCAGCGTCGACAGATGCTTTCTTCTCAGTCATAGATGAATAGCTAGCATCCACGTAGTCTGGAGGGATGGCACCCGCAATGGCGCAGATGCAGGGCATGGCGATCTTAAACAGCTCTGCATCAAATTTCTACAGAGATGAGATGGCGTGTAAGTGTACACAGACATTTCAGTTCGAATTTGTCTGTTGAGACTAATTGTTTGTCAAACCTTGTGTGCGAGGGACTCAAAGATGCCCCAGAAGAGTTTGCGAGAGAGATGCAATTCTTCCTCTGATGTGACTCCAAAGTTTGCCCATCCATTTGGCAGGCAGTAATACTTCCAGCAGCGCTCATAGTGATTGGTCAACAACTAAATGAAATTAAAGCACAAAACATGAGTGCAAGAAACACAAAAATTCAATGTAACTCATTATATTAACTATACTTGCATACCTTGAGGGGCATCTTGGCATACTCGTTTAAGATTGGCACATCAAACACCAGCCTTCTCAACAGATGCTGCAACATAGATGGCCGCAAATACCTAAAATACACACATATTACTTGATTAGCAATAACATTTTAAGTTTTCACTTCTTCATTTGAGTGCAGACGTTACAGAGTGGACTAACTTGACAAGAGACATAAGGCAGTCCTCAATGACGTCCCTCTGGGCCTTAGTAAGGGCACGGCCACGGGACAGTCTGTAGATGGTGTGCAGCATTGAGTCGATCATGATGGCACGGTGGTCTGTGCCAGCAAACAGTGGGGCACACTTTGTGAGAAGAGGAAGCACAGCTGAGCACAGGTAACGGTTTAGAGCCAGAGCCATCTCTGTGGTGCTGAATGCCGCCTGATGGAACATCCCAATTAAGATCAGTGTTTATTTTATGTTATATATTATGAAAAGTAAAGAAGAGATGATGAAATATGACTGACAATACCAAAAGCTCACCGTATCTAGAGAGGCTGCAGCTCTCATATCGGGCAGGAAGCCCACCTCTAGCACATGCAACAGGAAATCCTGGTTATCAATGCCGTACACTCTGTCCAAGAAAAGCACCATGGAGGCTTTGTGGTCTGGCACGAAACTCGCTGACATTTTTGGCTCAACAATCTGATCATCTATGAAAAGTAGCACAGGAAAAATGTGAAGAGTATACAGAAGTAGGATGGAAGGCTGTTTCCACCTCAGAGTAAAACAGACAGAAAAAAATAAAGATTCATATAAGAAATGGATACATGGTGACCATTTTGTGTACCTTTGCCAAAGGTGGGGATCTGAACAGGAAGGCTGATGACTCCCACCAGGTCTTCAATGGGTACGAGAGACCTCAAGATGGCTCTGATTCTCAAAGCTTCACCTTTACCTGCTTGGATCAACTGTGGGTAAAATAGAAATACATTTATTTTAAATTGTAATATTATTTCACTATATATCTACTGTATGTTTGTCATGGACTCCACAGGTAAATTATTTAAGTTGTTATACTTACATGCATCTCAGGAGCGCAGCGACCCAGCAAGTCAATAAGAGCAGAGTAAAATGACATGACAGCATTTCCAAGATGCAATCTGTTCTCTTCTTGCTGCTCCTCCCCTCCAAACCTGTGAATCAATCATGGAATATAGCAAAAAATGAAATACAGATAACATGATATAATGTCAAACTGTTTAAATAGAAAGCATTCACTTCCAAACATCTTACATGAAACGTCTGTCCTTTTTAGGAGTTGGCCCATCTCTGGCAGGGTCTTCAGAGATCTTAATGGCTTCTTCGATGGCAGCTAATAGACCTGCACCTCCCTCTCCTCTCAGAGCGGGGCCGAAGCACTCAGGCCGACGAATCAACAGACGAACAACCACATTGGCATTCTCCTCTACGCTCTCACCTGCAGGTGGAGACACAAACACAAATGAAATTCATTCTAAATGCCTTCAAACAGAGGAGTCAGAAACATAATTACACTAAATATGCTCACCATTTACAAACACAGCAAAACGCAGGAAGTCCAGATATCTCTCTCCTCCAGCTGGATTCCATCCTATGTCAGGGTAGCCTTTAGAGAGAAGCATGGGACACATCCGAAGGCCACATCCAGCCAGATACGTCACCACCTGAGTAGCATAGTGAACCAATGATTTTTTTTTTTTTGCAGTAATACATGATAAATGTAGTCTACTATAAAATCATTTGATACAAAATACAAATTTTTCAGAGCATTACCATATCAAGGTCTTGCTCTTGCAGAGCCAAAGCCAGCTCGTTGTTGTCAATGCAAGACGCGGCAGCAACATCCAGAGGAGTAGATCCACGCATCCCTAAAAAGCAACACAAAAAATTACAAATTCTTTAAATGAAAGCAAACAAACAAACAAACAAACAAAAATACAAAAACAAAGTAATACTATGATCCTAAATTGTATTATTTTAAAATTATTTAGATTTTTTTTTAAGGAACAAGATGCGTTAATTATTTACAAATTTCTGTGACAACAGAAATTCTTTAACAATAAGGTCTCATTTGTTAACAGTTAAAGGATAAGATAACATAAACTAACCATGTGCAATACATTTTACAGCATTTATTCATCTTTTTCAGTGTTAATTTAATAAAAATGCAATTGTTCATTGGCTACTCATGTTAATTGAATTATCCAACGTCAACAGATACAACTTTGATTTAAAGGGGTCATATGACGTTGCTAAAAAGAACATTTTTTTGTGTATTTGGTGTAATGAAATGTGTTTATGTGGTGTAAAGGCCAATTTATACTTCTGCATCGGGTGCGCGTAGTAGGTACGGCGTAGCATACGCATTGACGTGTACCATACGTCGTACCCTGACGCGCACCTCCTCAAAAATGTAACTATAAATGAAACTTCTCTCATTTCTACCTTGGTCGGCTTGGTAGTATCACGTTTCCTCCTACGCATTTCCGGAATGATCTTCTGCACTCTGGACCGCCCGCCATTTTTAAATTCCGAAATTCAGTGAAGAGCCTTCTCTCGTTTCTGCCTTTTAGTTTTAGTAATTTAACTAAAATTAACAGTTTTTGGACCTCGATAAGCTCCAGCTCCAACATGATCCGCTCTCTTTCAGTCGCCATTGTTCGTAGAAGCCCGCGAGGATCGAGGAATGTAAACACAGTGGAACCCGCTCGCGTCAACTAGCGTTTCGGCGGTGTAACTGCAGAGCAAAACAGACATACGCAGAAGTATAAATGCTCACGACGCCGTCGCCTACGTGCGTAGCCTACGACGTACACTACGGCGTACACTCGACACAGAAGTATAAATTGGCCTTAAGGTTCAAAAACACATTATTTTCCACATACTGTACATTATTGTTTCTCCTCTATGCTCCGCCTTTCTGAAATGCATCGATTTTTACAAAGCTCATCATTCTGAAAAGCGAGGTATGCTCTGATTGGCCAGCTATCCAGTGCGTTGTGATTGGCCGAATACCTCAGGGGTGACAGAAATGCTACGCCCCTCACCATACTGTAATGCCATTCCCCGGTGTTCTAACAAATAATGCTACCTATCAGATTATGCTACCAACAATGTATTTATCCTACTGTAAGGGTAGGTTTAGGGTTAGGTAGGTTTACATGTTAATAAAAGATTTTGCTTCTGAATTATGCTGCCATCTGTTTTAATGGGAGGTAGCAAAATCTGACAGGGTAGCACAAATCGTCAGAACACTGACACGACGAGACAAAACCAATAAAACCCATTACAAACGAGGCATTTGTAGCATCCAGTGGGGACATAATTACAGATTATAATGACTTATACTGTCTTTTTATGTGTTGCATCGTGCTGCGTAAACATAAAAACATGTCTGCATTTGTGGATGGAAAAACAACAAACAACAAGCGCTACTCTACACTGCTCAAAACTCGCATTTGAATCATCAGTGGAAAATACTTTACATATAAAAACGTACTTACAGGCTGTGAGTCAGAACAGCCGGCAGATCAGGAAAAAGTCCTCCATAAAATTCGCTGCACACATCTGAATATTTGGGTTGAACTGTTCTGGAACAGTGTTGTATATACAATGTAACCACTGATTTCTAGTTGTGTCCTCTTTTGGAAGGCCAAACAAAGTAATTTCGCTTTCACAACGAAACACACAGCGTCTTCACAACATGGCGGCTGCAGTGGCAGCAACGATAAAATTACGCCTTCTTTCTTTGCGTGAACATTTGGGCGGTGTTATGCAAATCTTCCCATATCGTGACGTAGACATGTTGGGGCGTTATAAAGAATCTCTCTTTGGGTTTGACACTTTAGTCTTTGCAACTTTAGTGATCTTATTCTTATTCACAAACAGCTTGTAACACTCCAAAGAGAAAGGAAAACTTAAAATCGCATCATATGACCCCTTTAAAAATGTATTAGTAAATGGTGAAATTATGTATTTAATTATTTAATGTTAACTAAGGTTAACAAATGGATCCTCATTTTAAAGTGTTACTAAGAACAATAATGATAACCATGTTAACGTCCACATCTACACACAGGTTCTATTTATTATAAGCATGCTATGCAGTTATATCGTCTACCCATTTAAATGTGCAAGCTTTTTGAAATCTGGTGGATTCGACTTGGCTGTCAATGTTTTTTATCATTCATCAGCTGGAAAAAGTCATTCTGAAAGTGATTCCAATAATATCTTTCCTCTGTGTTGTTATTGTTATAGCTGTGCTGTGGACTTCCCTATGCTCACAGAATTAGAGTTATTGTTAAAGTTATCGCTGGTGTCAACAGACCCAACAATAATAAAAATCTGTATCAGTTAGGTTTTAAAAAGTGACCAACCCAGTCCAATGCCACTGTTCTGCAGCAGGTATGAGAGATGGTCAAACATGGAACGCTGGTTCTGACGACTGATCCTGCAGAAGTAGCACAGGAAGCGGCAGCAACTGGTCACCATTTGTGGGAATCGAATTTCCTATGGGGAAAAAAGTTTGTTTCCCTTTACATCAGTTTCAATGACAGAGTCGGATCCTTTCCAAGAATATCAGTTTTAAACATTCAGTATATATACAGGAAAGTGCCCTTATACAGTAAACAGGAAAGTACGGTACCTTAGAGTCTCCTCCACCTCCTAGTACATTGACCATAACCTCCATGACCGTCTCATGCATGCCCAGTGCTCGCATCAGGTTAGGGTGCTGGTAGAACAACTTGTTGTTCATGATGTTCCTATGAGACAGAAGACAATATGCATTTGAAATACTACACGATACAAAAGATATGTCCAGATAAGCATAAATGACTCTAGAGAAGTTCAGGGCATGAACACAAACACGATACACCACAATTTGGTGTCAGAAACATTTTATTTATTTATTTTTAATAAATCAATGATGTTACAAAACATTTTTATTTAAAATAAAAGATACCTTTTTAAACTTTCTATTTATTAAAGAATCCTGAAAAATTACAACATGGTTTTCACAAAAATATTAAGCTTTTTTTTTTTTTTGAATTGATAATAATAAGAAATGTTACTTGAACTCATTATATTAGAATGATTTCTGAAAGATCATGTTACACTCAAGACTGGAATAATGGCTGCTGAAAATTTAGCTTTGTCATCAGGAATAAATTGCATTTTAAAATAAATTAAAATTAAAATAGAAAACGGTTATTTTAATTCATAATAATATTTCAAAGTATTAGTGTTTAACCATAGTTGTATCAAATAAACACAGCCTTGGGGAGAGAGAGATAGAGAGAGAATTACCCACCCAATGCTCTGAATCATAAGCCTCTCCTCTTCCGGGCCCATCTGGACAATGAGAAGGGAACGGATCTGTCCCAGGCACTCCAGCATGTCCATTGTGTCCTGTACAGACACAGCGTTGATGGCATAGGCCTTTGGCAGGGCACGGATCAGCTCTCCCAGAGCGTCATACTGCCGGTGAAGAAGACTGAACATGAGCCGCACCAGCTCAGGGTTCTGAATAAAGGACTCCTGTGCCCAGTGGATCATTGTGTGGGATATCAGCTCCTGTAAAGTACCTGGGGCATAGAATGTTCTGGAAATGTTAGACTAACACTAAAAATAAAAATAGTACAATTCTGAACTAAAAGCAAAAATATTGATCTATAATTGCATCCATGATTTGAGGTGAATCTGAACAGCCTTCTCAAGACGTTTGACTACATTTACTCACTAGGTTTGAGCTCTTCCTCTGGTTCTGGCTCCTCTTTCTCCTTTTTCTTCCTAAAGGTCTTGATCTTCTCCACTAGACTGAGTAGTCTCCCTCTCAAAGACGCATCTACCTCTTCCTCCTCTGCTTCTTCTTCTACGTAAACACCTAGGTACAAAAACAAATATGGATTAGAACCACATAGTCCAATCATTTTTATTTATTTTTTTGTCATAATTTTTCAGTTTAAATTTTCAGAAGAAGAACCAGAAATGCTTTCGGTTACTTAACGTAACCTCGGTTCCCTGAGATAAGGGAACGAATGTTATGTATGTATGGGAAAACTACTTTTTTCCGTTCTGCTGAAGCCTGATTTTTTCATGTTTGTGTAGCTGCAGAAACCAATGGCGCATCAGCCTGCCAGAAGAGGCAGGGCCGACCACTATATAAGTCTGCCCATAGCGCCATTCATCAGATCATTCGACTGAAGCGACGATCATCGGTTCGTGCAGCTTGTAGTGCGGCAAGTGACATAACGCTTGTTCCCTTATCTCAGGGAACCTAGGTTATGTTAAGTAACCGAAAGCGTTCCCTTTTGAACGTTGTGTTATGTATGGGAACGAATCCAATCACGCCACACTTCAAGCAACAATCACATGCTGCTCTGGGAGCCAAGTGTTGAAGCACTAATAAGGGCCCTAAGGGACTTGGGCATTATCTCACCCCAAGCTTTGCTGAGGGCATGAGAAACCACTACCCACATGGGAGGTTAGACAGATAGAATCCGTGCCTGCAGGGCGGAGATGTCTAAGTTATAGGATCTGGCAAAAGTGGACGGCGATGACCAGCCGGCGGCCGCACAGATCTCACTGATAGATATGCCGCTGGACCACGCCCATGAGGAGTGGGCTCTCACACCAATAGGGCATTCCAGTCCTTCCGATGTGTCAGCCAGAGATATTGCATCAACCTTCTGGCGGCGTCCAAAGCAAACAAACAGTTGTTCAGACTGCCTAATCAGTTTAGAACGTTCCACATAGACTCTCAGAGCCCTAACAGGGCAGAAAGTGTTCGGTCCCTGCTTGCCGTCTGCAGCAGGAAGCGCCAATAGGGATATTACTTGTGCTCTAAAAGGAGTAGAGAGCACTTTAGGAACATAGCCGTGTCTCGGTTTCAAAATTACCTTGCAGTCATTAAGCCCAAACTCAAGACACGAAGCACTGACTGACAGTGCTTGGTAAGTCACCAACACGCTTAACCTATGCCAAAGCATGGAGAAGGGCTGTTTTAAGTGATAAGGGTCGCAAGTCAGCCGAACTGAGCGGCTCAAATGGGGGCCTTTATAGGGCCCCTAGGACCATGGATAAGTCCCAACATGGCACAGTCTGAGGGCGAGGAGGATTCAGTCTCCTCGCACCCTTCAGAAATTTAACGACCAAGTCGTTTCTGCCTATTGAATGGCCCGCCTTGAGAGAATGATTCGCCGCAATGGCTGCCACATATACTTTGAGTGTGGATGGGGCGTGCCCCTTATCCAGCAGCTCTTGCAGAAAGGTCAGCACGCAGGACACATGAAAATGGGTCCAATTGCCGTGCAGAGCACCAATTGAGGAATACTGACCTTGCCTCAAGAATGGTGTTACTTACTCTTGCTGGGTGCCTATCAGACTCCCATCGAGGCACCAGACATGAAGGCTCCACAGCTCTGGGTGGGGATGCCAAATCATGCCTTTTGCCTGCGAGAGAAAGTCCCTCCTCAACGGGATGGGCCACGAGGCCATCGTTACAAAGCTGCATCAGCTCTGGAAACCAAGCCTGGTTCTTCCAGAGCGGAGCTACTAAGAGGAGGGAACATTTAGTTTCCCTGACTCGCCTCATGATCTGGGGAATCAAGGCAATAGGAGGAAATGCATATCTCTCTGTTTTGAGAAAAATGTTGGGCAATGAGAGTTGTCTTCTGAGGCGAAGAGGTCGACCTCTGCCTTCCCAAAGACCGCCCAAATTCGCTGTACCGTCTGAGGATGTAGCGCCCAATCGCCAGGGGCTACTTTGCCTCTGGACAGCATGTCCGCTCCCAGGTTCAGCTTGCCCGAAACATGAACCACCCTTAGCGAGAGGAGTTCCTTCTGTGCCCAAAGATGGAGGTGACGAACCAATCTGTATAAGGCGTGAGACCTGAGGCCGCCTTGGTGATTGATATAAGACACCACTGTCATGCTGTCCGAACGGACCAGGACGTGGTGGCCCTTGATGGCCGGAAGGAAGGATTTCAGGGCTAAGGAGACCGCCAATATTTCCAGGCAGTTGATATGTAGGCATCGCTGCTGAGCTGTCCAGGAGCCGAATGCCGGATTGCCCTCCAACAGCGTGCACCACCCGGAGTTGGACACGTCTGTTGTGATCACCTTCCTTCTGGAGGCCACGCCCATCCTAACTCCTGTCTGAAACAGGTGAGTGGTCTTCCAGGGGGCCACAGCTTCGATACAGCGGTGGTCCACCCTGATTGGAAATCTCTTTAACCGCCAAGCATGGGGCGGGACTCGGGCTTTTAGCCAAAATTGGAGGGGCCGCATGTGGAGCAGGCCCAGCGGAGTTACAGAGGCATCAGCGGCCATAAGGCCGAGCAGCCTCTGAAAAACCCTCAGGGGGCATGTCGTCCCTGGTTTGAGGGAAGCTGTCAATCGCTGAATTGTCAGGAATCGATCCGGCGAGATCCATGCCCGCATTACAGCAGAGACTAGAACCATTAGCAGAAAGAGAGTTCATCGTCTGGGCAACAACTGCCTCTTGCGTGGGTTGATGACCAACCCGAGGTGCTCTAAGTGACTGAGCAGCAGCTCTTTGTGAGCGGTCAGTTCCCGTTCTGATCTAGCTAGAACAAGCCATTCGTCGGGGTAGTTCAATATGCGGATTCCCATCTGCCTGAGAAGGGAAAGAGCCGCGTCTATGCACTTCGTAAAAGTGTGTAGGGCCAGGGACAGTCCAAACGGAAGGACTGCATACTGATAAGCCACTCCCTCAAACGCGAATCTCAAGAATGGTCTGTGACGGGGGGCTATGTGGATGTGAAAGTAAGCATTTTTCAAATCCACAGTCAAAAACCAATCCTCGGGGCAAATATGCACGAGAATCTTTTTGACCATCATCCTCTTCAACGACCGGTGCATAAACGAGCTGTTCAGATGTCTGAGATCTAGAATGGGTCTGAGCCCGCCGTCTTTCTTTGGGACGAGGAAATACCGGCTGAAAAAGCCTGACTTGCTGTTCGCTGGGGGCACTATTTCCACAGTGCCTTTTGCAAGCAGTGTTTGCACCTCCTGCCGGAGAACAATAGCTTCGTTGTCTGGGACAGAGGTTTGAACAATGCTTCTGAAGCGGGGCGGTCTGCGAGCGAACTGTAGCAAGTAGCCTCGTTGAATTGTTTCCAAAACCCATCTCGAGATTCCCAGAATGGCTGCCCAGGCCATGTAATGGGAGGTGAGAGGATTTATTTTCTTGAACGAGAACTCGCCTTGAAAAAGTGGGGAGTCTACATTCGTATAAGTGTTTGTGATTGAGAGAGGATGAGGAAATTTTCTCTTTAGAGTATGTTGGTCCACTATCACAGCGGTAAAATATTTGGGTACGTGCTGCACCTGCAGGACGTGACCCACTGAAAACGAAACTCCGTCTCTCAGAGGTGGGGCATTCCGGGCCGAGGCGAGAATTCTCAGCGTCCCTGATCTGTGTCAGCGTTAGCCAGAGGTGGCACTCCAGCACCACCAGACTGGCCATGGTCTTGCCAATCGCCTGCGCTGTGGGCTTTGTAGCACGCAGATTCAGGTCTGTTGCTGTACGCAGCTCCTTAAAGGCCTCCTGGTGCTCTTGGCCAGACTTTTGGCTTAAAACACTTGAAGGATCGGCATTGTATGCAGCACCGAACCGGCCTGTCCGGCTGCTGCATAAGCCCTCTTGGCGATGGCCGAGGTGGTCCTGCAGGGCTTAGATGGATGTGCTGCATGGCCCTTTAAGCCGAGGGCAGATGGTTGGGCACAGATGTGCGGCAATCGCTTCCTCTGGGGGGGGGGTGGGTGGAGTATAGCATACCCTCTTTCGTCAGCGCCGTCAACCGTGGTGAAAGCTGCTGCAGTCGAGGGGTTCACCCATGCCGAATAGGGGGCGCGCCACATCTTGGTAAGCTCACCATGGATGGCTGGCAAGAACGGGGCTGGGCGCTGGCGAGAGGATAGCTGGCGGGTCTCTGGCAGGAACCACTTGTCCAGTAAGCCATGGGCGGGCTCATCTGGAGCCGACCACTCGAGGCCCAGATCCTCCACAGCCTTTGCGAGGATGTGGATAAGCTCAGCGTCTGGCTTCGGCACCTGACGGTGCGGGGTTGCTTCGGGCTCCTCGCCAGATTCGCCCCATTCCTCCGTTTCTGACACTGCCAAGGACACAGAGTCGTCAGCGGTGACATTGTCGATAATAATGTCCTCTTCGGACGCGTCGAATGAGACCAGTCCACTCACAGCTGAAGAGGGGCGCACACCGTGAACACTTGTGAAGCACACCGGCATGAGAGGACGCGGGGAGTAAGGGGTGCTGAGCCGACGTTACACCGCTCGAGCCTGCTGATAAAAAGATCCACTGCCCCGCTGTTTTATCCTCTTAGGGGAGGAGAAAGACGGGAGGGCCTGGGGGGGCGATTGCCTTGATGAAACAAGGTGACCCGCAAGCGTAGACGAGAGATACCCATGCTCTCACAGAAAGAGCATGAGCCATCAGCAAACGCAGCCTCTGGCGGGCTGAAGCACCATTGGTTTGTGCAGCTACACAAACGTGAACAAATCAGGCTTCAGCAGAATGGAAAAAAGGAGTTTTCCCGTACATACATAACAAGAGTGAACGTTCGAAAGGGAACTGAATTAGCTGCAGAGAATTTGATCCAACTGCAGCTTCTTGGTGTTTAGTTGTTGTAATGTGGCCGTACAGCAATTTTTGTGAGATATTTTGAAAACTGACCACAGTGATTCAGGAGCTCATTGTGGAAATTCTGGAGGGTTTCCCGCACTTCCTCTGGCACAGGGCAATCCTCATCTTCCGGGCTGTGCTTGAAGTTAGTCAACAGGAAAACCTACATATACGCACATAATCAGTTATTAGTCTCCCTGAAAGCAACAAAAATTATATGTGGGTTTAAAGTAAAGAGTTGTGCATTATACTTGTTCCTGAGGAGGAGAGCGAAACTCTCTGGTCCTGCGAGCGGTCTCTGCAGCACTCATAGTAAATGCTCTCATTAGGTCTTTATATCGTTCACGCTGGTTTGCCTGGATCTGCTTTACAAATTTATCAGAGAATGCCAAAATAGCCTCAACTCTGTGTCTAAGCTCACAGTCACAGAAATATTGTAGAAGGGTGCACATCTGAAAGATGAGACAGACAGACAGATGGAGACAGTATTAATAAAATATACAAACAAGAGAAAATATACATAATATACTGTACAGTATATACAATAATAGACAGACAGACAGAGAGACAGAGAGACAGAGAGATAGATAGATAGATAGATAGATAGATAGATAGATAGATAGATAGATAGATAGATAGATAGAGATTGTATAAACAAACAGACAGATAGACAGGTTGTATAAACAAACAGACGGGCAGGCAGACAGACAGACAGACAGACAGATAGACAGATAGATCTAGCAATTAAACTTGCCTGCAGTTTTACAGACTCTGGCAGCTTCATTTGAAGTAGTCCCTCCTCTGGTGCCTCTTCTTCCTCCTCTTTGGCCTCCTCTCCTACTTCTTCTGCCTCCTGTTCCTCCTCCGCTTTTTCTTCATCCAGCTTTTCTCCCTCCTCCTCCTCTAATGCCTTCTCAACCTCTTCTCCTTCCTGTCCCTCCTCCTTCTTCAGAGCTTTCAGCTCCTCATCCTCCTCCTCCTCCCCAACTCCCTCATCCACTGCTTCCTCCTCTCTTTCAGCTGCTTCTTCCTTCTCCTTCACCTCCTCTCCTTCCTCCTTGGAAGCAGCTTCCTCTTCTAGTTCCTCTGTCTCTCCTGCCTCCTCTTTTTTCCCAAACACATTGGGATCGATCATCTTGAGAATGTGCTTGACATCTTCATTGTTGAAGATGCCCATAATGAGGAGGGTGCTGATGAGTTTGAGAATGGGAACGAAGTGGAACTCAACGCTGCCCCCAACAGGATCACGCATGGCCTGGCTGCCATCAAACACAGCTTCGGTAAGCATGCTTAGAGCCTTGGTCTTCAGCTCCTGTAAGGGCAGAAAGAGCACAGATATTAACAAAGAGATCATCTGTCTACCAACAATCAGGTTTGGACTCCACTGTATCCTCATCGTACCTGCAGAGGTATAATGGGGCTAAGGGTGTACAGATCTGGGTCAGTACCCACAAAGTTGATAGGGGAGAAGTGTAGCTTGGGTCTGAGGCAGGTTGTGAGACCTACTCCTGGCAGATCATTGGCCGCCTCTGCATCTGGGAAAAGTGTGATGCTGAGCGTCTCTTCTGTCATGGGAATAATAAACTCACGATTAGTTCCCAATCGGTTGCGTTTGGCTGACTCGAGGTGGATACTGATGAGAAGGTCGTAGTAGCCGCTGCGAAGAGGGCCTGGCAGGTAAGTATTCTCGATAGCATAGAAGAGCTGTGATTCGTCCACGTGGCTGCAGAGGGCATGGGCCACACGGTTGTTGCCCAACGCGCACACAGCGCAATAAAGCATCAGAGTGTGATAGTGGAACTTCAGCAAGTCATGCTGCTCAGACAGCTCTAGTATGTCAATACACCTGCATACGAGAAAGAGGAACACAGCAACTATTGGACAATACACAACAACTAGATTCAAAAATTTGTCAAGACAAAGTTTGATGTCGGCTTGAGAAAGCCTGGCTGGAAAGAAATTTTGAAGTGTTCTGGGTGGTTGCCTGGCAGCTGCTAGGTTCTTCTGGATGGTTGCTAGGGTGCCGTGGGTTGGTTGCTAGGGTTGTCATAAGGTTCATCTCAATCAACGCCCTAATTAATTATAAATATTAATTAGATGTGTTCATGACCTGTCTAGTGATGTGTGTTTATGTTCAAATATAAAAAAAAAAAAAAAAAAAACGGTCTGTCTTTTCATTATGGGTTTTTTCATTATATTTATAGAGTTGGCACATGTGGTTTATGTTTCACGCTTCAGAAATGTGACGTTATTTCCAGTAAGGGAGTATAGTGAGTGCCGATGCTCCATAGTTTTTGCGTGCATTGTGGAATTTTTCTGGGAGCGAACGTTCTAGTGCACTGAAAAGGATTTTGCGATTGAGACATCCCTTAAAATGGCTGACTCCCTGATCAGTGCCCTTACTACTGAACAAGGGAGCTGATTGAGACGCACCCATAGTCACTGCTAGGTGGTTAAAAGGATGTTGCTATGCAGCTGCTGGGGTGGTTGCTAAGGTTTTTGCTGGGTGGTTGCTAGGGTGTTGCTATTTGTTATGTTTTGTGATGTTCGGTAAGCAGTTGCTAGGGTGTTAATGGTCATTGTTAGGTGGTTGCTATGCAGTTTCTAGGGTGTTTGCTACTTGGTTGCCCTGGGTGATAGATAGATAGATAGATAGATAGATAGATAGATAGATAGATAGATAGATAGATAGATAGATAGATAGATAGATTTTTTGTTCTTGTCTCGTTCTCCTGTACCTGTTCTCTTCAGGTATATGCAGAGCCATCATGGTGAGAGGCTCGGTACATTCCACCATCCAACCGTGCCTCTCGCTAACCCGCCCCACTTTTGGATTCAGGAAGTGGTTGGGCATCCGGCTCCAGATCACAGGGGTCAGCATCTCAACATCCAGCCTAGGAGGACACTGGGGCACTGGGTTCTTGCGCTCACTACGAAACATGGCAGCCGAAAGAGGCATGATATTCTATGGGATGGAGAAAAAAGGCTACAATAAGGCTACAAATGTTCAGTAACAGTATTTCTAAAAGAAAGCTGATGACTTTTAGTGCCAGAAGCAGAGGATAGTGAAGACCTTGAGTTTTCCGAGTTCCAGCTGCAGCATGTTCTGGCTGGTCGGCAATACAAACACAGCTGGGAACAGCTTAGTGTTGGGCTCCACCTGAGAGAGCATATGTATACAAATGAGTTCAATAGAAGAAAATGCACTCCTAACAGAAGCTAGGGAATTTTTGAGTGCCACTACTGTTCCTCCTTTAAAGAGATGTCCTTCACTTACCTGGTAGAAAGTGTTGATCTCTTTCCCATTGGCTGTGAAATTCATGAGACCTGTTGCCAGGTCAATCAAGCAACCAATCACCAGATCCTCCTGGCTGAACCTCTGCTGGGTGTTGCTGCCGAACTCTCCTCCCCACACCATATAGCAGTTACTCCTCCTCATGCTGATAAGCAAACAGAATACCGTAAGTATCATATTCCTGCGTGATGAATGAACAAATTTTGAAGCTTTGTAGCTTAATCAAAGTTCTACAATACAAATAAAAAGTTTGTGGTCTTCTTGTGGTTCTTTCTTTCTTTTAAATTAATATTTTTATTTAGAAAGGATAACATTAATTTCTATTTAAGAATCTTCTTTTCAAATAAATGCTTTTTATTGAGCACTAAATCAGCATATTAGAGTAATTTCTGAAGGATCATGTGACACACAAATAGTGAAGTTTGTGCTTAAAATAAGAACTATTTGCCAACGTCACAGGAAATTCAAAATATATCCTCTGAAAACCCTTACTATTTAATTTGTTTCAAGGCTGTTTACATTTTTATTGAAAATCAAGAATAAATACTCATTAATCAAATTATTTATTAGTGTCATTTTCTTTTAATTCTTCTTCTAGTTTGTACATCCAAAAAACTACACTGAAAATATGATAAATGTAGGCATTAGATTGCTCCCAACCTATTCTGATGTTTGGTGACTGAACTAGGCCACCAGTGCACCAAAATCGATATTCACCTACATTACCTCACTATACCGAACATTTATTTTTAACTAAATGCCGCTCTACACTGCAGCTTCTTGTATGTGTCTTCATTGGCCTACATTCCAATAACTTGACATGGCAGAATTTTGTCATCTCACCTGTCGTGTATGTTGCCCTTGTCGTCTCCAACAGTCACAGTGACAGTACGGACCTTAGACAGGTCAAAGTTGAGGTCATACATGTGGAAGTCTGGGGTGACCCAACCCACCCATACCCCACTAGGTTCTTGACCGGCGAAGATACGGACTGAGTAATAATACTAATCAGTTGAGATAGGGAGAGAGAAAAGCATAAGTAAAAAAAAAAAAAACAAAAAAAAAACAAGAGGAAACAGTGTGTAATATACTACAGATCTTGCAATGAAGACTTACTGTGGTCGTATTGAGGATGATTTCTGGGTCGTCACGATCGTCGGGTACCACATCCTCAAACAAACGGGGCATAATAGGTGGAGGTGGAGGAGGAGCGATCATGGCTGCCTTTTTAGCTTTAAACAGGAAGCTGAGGGAGGAATTTTAAGGGGTCAAGCATGAACTACATTTTCTGAAAAAGAAGTGTGCTTAATTGTATTGAATGTGCACTTGTGGTGTACTTTGAATCTATAAAGAATATATAAAAAAAAAATTGTACTTGAAAATAATATAATATTAGTGAAATAAAAGGCCTTCCATGACTTTCATGATTGTTTCTTACACTTAAGAACACTTTTTAAAAAATCCATTATGTAATAATGTCAAATTAAAAAGTACACTTAAAGTACACTTATTTGCTGACTAACATACTAAAGCACTTATAAAGTATTTGATTATAATGTTAACTACATTGTTTTTCAACATTTTACATTTTTAAAGTTAATATATTTTATCTAATTGCAACTTCATCATTACAAATGTGTAATTATAAATATATTTAAATATATGATATAGAAATTTCAATAAAATGACTTTAAAGTCTATCTTAGTTTACCATGAATGCTCGTCAGTACATTCGGCAGTACACTTTAACCTTTTTTCCAAGACAACAGAAGAAATTACATATTAATATGAACTTAAGTGGGGTCATTTTCATTTAAGTACAGTTAACATGGGGAAGTTGTGGCCTAGTGGTTAGAGAGTTTGACTCCTAACCCTAAGGTTGTGGGTTCGAGTCTCGGGCCGGCAATACCACGACTGAGGTGCCCTTGAGCAAGGCACCGAACCCCCAACTGCTCCCCGGGCGCGGCAGCATAAATGGCTGCCCACTGCTCCAGGTGTGTGTTCATGGTGTGTGTGTTCACTGCTGTGTGTGTGCACTTTGGATGGGTTAAATGCAGAGCCTGAATTCTGAGTATGGGTCACCATACTTGGCTGTATGTCACATCACTTTTCACTTTACACATGCAATTAATGTCTGAAAACATTACATTCAGTTCTCACTCAAGTATTTTCTTTTAAAGTATATTATTTCCTTAATAAGTCCTCTTTTGTAAAGTATGTTAAAGTTCTCAGATCTCACCCTTTCTTCTTTCCTTTCTCGGATGCAGTGTCTTTGTCATTTTCCTTAATGCCCGGCATATCTTTGGGCATAGATGGCTCCTTTTCCTTCTCCTCCTGCTCTTTGCGACTGGCTGACTTCTTCAGCACCTCAAAGTCAGAGTGGGGGTCCACCTCCAGCACCTCTTCTTCAGGGTTGGTGAGGGTTCGTGTGAGGGGAGTGGTGCCTGCAGGCACCTTGAAGGTCAGGTGGAACTCTACAGGCATGCTCAGTCTGAAGAACAGCATGTCTGTGTTGGCATTTTGGGATCCGAAAGTCCTGTGGGTTATTTTAATACAGGGAGCGCTGTCTACGGTTCCATCAACACGAGAGACCTATAGGTCACATGAGAACAATAAAAAGATTCAGAAACTTTATCTATACCATTAAAGGGGTCAAATGATGCGATTTCAGTTTTTCCTTTCTCTTTGGAGTGTTACAAGCTCTTGGTGAATAAGAAGATCTGTAAAGTTGCAAAGACTAAAGTCTCAGATCCAAAGAGATATTCTTTATAAAAGTTAAGAGTCAACCACACCCCCCTAAAATGGCTCATTCTAACACGCCCCCACATCTCTACATCACTATGTGGGAAGATTTGTATAACGCTGCCCAGATGTTCACGCAAAGAAAGGAGGCGTAACGTTTGGGCCGCTGCCATGTTGTGGAGACGCTGTGTTTCATTGAAGTGAAACTTTGTTTGGGCTTCCAAAAGAGGACATGACTAGAAATCAGTGGATAAGTTGTATTTCAACACTGTTCCAGAAAAGTCCATCTCAGATATTCAGATGTGTGCAGCGCATTTTATGGAGGATAAGGACTGTTTCCTGAACCAGTAGCCTGCAATGCGTCTGTGGCACAATGGTTGTTTCTATAAAGTTGGGCAGTTAAAACTTTGCAAGGACAGTCTGACGCTTCTGACTCGCAGCCTGTAAGTATGTTTTTTATATTTAAATAATTTGCCAATGATGATTCAAACACAAGTTTTGAGCAGTAGAGTAGGCTTGTTGTTTGTTGTTTCTCAGATCACAAATGCAAATTTCTGTTTACGCAGCGCAATGCAACGCGTAAAAAGACTGTATAAGTCATTATAATCAGTAATTATGTCACCACTGGATGCAACAACTGCCTCTTTTTTAATGGGTTTTATTGGTTTTGTCTCGTCTAGTGATGTCCGGATCGCGAACGAATCTTTCTATTTAACCAAAACGAACTGGAATGTTTGAAACGGTTTGCGTCTTCAGTACGCACTAATCCACAAATAACTTAAGTTATTCGATTTATAAACATGCCTTACACGCTCTCTGATATGAAATAAACCAATAACCCTGAGTTATTCAGTTACTCCTAACAGTACATTGACTGAACTGCTAAAAGATAACCAATGATGGGATGTGCACAAGCAGAGCAGCTGGACTGAGTCTTGTGCTGCTGGCCTGAGAGACGGCATAGTATGTTTAGTAGTAACATTTCCGTCACACCCTTGAGGTATCGTCCAATCACAACGCACTGAATAGCTGCCAATCAGAGCACACCTCACTTTTCAGACTGATGAGCTTTGTAAAAAATGAAGCGTTTCAGAAAGGCGGGGCCTAGAGGAGAAACTATAATGTACATTATATGGAAAATAATGTGTTTTTTTAACTTTAAACTGCATAAACACATTGCATTACACTAAATACACAAAATAATGTTCTTTTTAGCAGCATCATATGACCCCTTAATCTCAACTAAATGACACAAAAATTGCTTAAATACCTCAATGTGGTTGTGGTCGGTGGGCACTGGAATAAACTGGGGTAGGCTCTTACTGAACCACATTGTGATGTCTCTCTTCATGTTGATGGCGAATGGCTCAAAGCCTTCTTGGAGGCCACAGATGGCAAAGTAACGTAGGCTGCTAACATCCTGACCCAGGTTAATACGGCTAACCTGAGAAAGACCCAAAGTGCAGACTGGAATAAAACCTGGATGGAGAAGAACAAAGAGAAGAAGCTGATTTATTGTAGAGGTGGTGGGGGGGGGGTGAATATAACATAGTATTGCAATATTTTGAATGGCAATATTGTTTTAATATACAGATGCAAGGTAGCCTACTGATCTTTTATTATGTACTTTGCAAATGAATTGAACTTTTGACACTAGAATAATAATTGCTTTTACAGTCTATAGTGCTGTTTGATTTGTTTGATTTGTTTTTTGTTTTTTTCAAAAGAAAATTTTCATTACATAGCTTTTTAAATCCAAGACTAGGATTGATCTGTGTCTATGGAAACAAACCTCTTGAGACTCGGTCATAAAGTAACTACAGACATATCCTGACCAGCTAAATGACAAAGCTTATTAAAAAAACACATTACCCCTCAAAACCTCACTGATGAACAATGTTAAAGCCTAAATCCTCACCATCTCCAATCTCAATGTCTTTGAAGGCCATTTCAGAGCCAGAATCGCTGATCAGCATCTCTCCGTTAAGAGTGAACATAATGTTCATTTCAGTGAGGTCTATCATGCACCCGACCACATCACCAGACTGCCATTGACGGCCAAATGGCTCATTACCAATGTGCCATCGCTGAGCCTGCAGGAAGAGCAGAGGAGAGTAATTCAGCGTTTATTGCAGTTATCCAAAATAGTTTGTCAGGAACTGGTGTGGCACACAAAATGTATTGGTCCAATTAGCTACCTACGGCCTGGTACCATATAACACAGAAGAATTAGATTAATATGACACCACTGACCCTGTTTCCATTAAAGACATAGGCCAGCTCATCAGAACCAAGCTCAATGTCAGAGCGGACGTTCGGTCGAGCCCAGCCAACTCTCATCTCTCCAATGGTTACGGCCTCAAACTCAAAGTACCATTTTCCTGAGGTAACAGCATACTGCTTCTCTGCCCTGAAGATACGCACTTTATCTTTACGTGTGTTCTCAACACCATGACCACCTTTGGGACAAAGAGAGTTTAGGAAGGCAAAACCAATACAAATCCTAACAAATATTTAGATCTGAAGCTGGGCAATGACTTTATTAAGGTCTGTTCCATATTCTGGATCCTAGAAGTGATCGTTTTGACATCCATGCCCACAGCTTCATTAATACAGACACTGGTAATAACACACTAAAACAAAGACTCACTGCTCTCCTGATCTGGGGGCTCAATGTTGTATCCGTAGCCAATCAGAGTGCGCACAGCATTGTTCACACTGTCTCTATTTGTCTTCTTGGTTCTTTCGTCCAGCAGGTTGTATGGCACCAGACGGGGGTTGCGCTTATTTAAGATGTCCTGAGGGGTAAGTAACAAGAGTAAAAGGGTTGGTCTCCCTTTCAAGTTTCTGAAGAATTCTAGTTCACAGATATTCAACACAGTCACACAACAAATGTCCAAAATATGATATCTAATTTTGCTATAAGCTATAATTACATGGTATGGTCTGGGAAATAAAGCACCCTTCCACCATGATCAATAAGATTTTGAAATATATATATATATATATATATATTTTATATATATATATATATATATATATATATATATATATATATATATATAAATATATATATATATATATATATGTTTTTCATTTTGTATACCCTGTACTTTAGTATATTACCTTGAAATTAAATTTCAGAAAACTAGTTAACACAGCAAGGTGGCAACACATTTTTTGACAATTTTCTCACTTAGAAACTATATGTTTTATTATGACAGAATCAGCATAGTGTCCACACCTGCACAATGCTGTAGGTCCATCCTTGTCTGACCCTGTCCCGTGCCCAAACATTATGCCCATTTTCTGCTAGTTTCTCCACCAGCTGGTTTTGATTGGGCGTCAGTTTGACATGGCTGAGGTCCAGAGGATGAGGTTTGTACATGCTGCTCATCACATAACTGACCAATGTAAAGAATATTATGAAAACAAAAACCTTAACCATTAAACAAGACCAATACTGCCTGGGTGCGTTTTGAGGTTTACATACGTTTTGGGCAGTTTGATCTTCCTCAGATTCTCCTCTGCTTTCTCATCTCCCATGCCTACATGGCATCCCAAAGCTAAGAGGGTTCTGGAGAGGTCAAGGAGAAAAAAATGGTGAATAAGTTGAATAGACAGACGGATGCATAAGCAATGAACTTCAGACATTTAAGATTCAACAGACACTCACTTCAAGGTCTCTCCAGACATCTGAAGGTTATAATTCCTCTCAGGTTCTGGAAGACTCTGAAAGTCCACCAGACATGGGTGCAACAACTTATTATCATCCCTGAACTAAAAGAGAGAGATCATTTTTACTTACTTTTATAAGGATCTTGAGTTTGCATGTATTTGTGTTTGTGCTTGCGTTGGTGTTTATTTGTGAAAGACAGAACGCACTCACCACTCCATAGGTCCAACCCTGCTCAATTCGGGTCACAGCCCAGAGCTCATGGATGTTTTCTGCAAGCTTCTCTCTGATCCGCTCCAAATGAGGAGGTAGAACTATCTACAAATGACATTACATACACAATACATACACTTACCACTGAGTCAAAGAGTTTTAGGTAAGCAACAGTGGAGTTTTTAAAAAAAGGTGGTTTGTTTAGTTTACCTGGGCAGTGTCAACGGGACAGGGCGTGAATGAGGTGTGCGTGAGGGACTGCGTGGGGCCCAGCAGGTTTCTGACTCCATTAAAGTCATGTTTATACTCCTTAACAGGCTCAATGCGCATTCTGTCTTTGGGGAGAAGGGCTTCATAACATGGTGAGTAACCAGGAGGGGGCAAGAACTTAAAATCCCCATGGCGACCACCCAATAGGAAGCGAGCTCTGAAAAATGAATTAATCATATTTTTTAAATTAAAACTAGTGATTTTAGTTTTCATTTTTTAATAACTGTCTCTGTCTTGACAATATCAAAATATTTTTGGGGTCGGTAAGACTTTTTAATGTTTGAAAAGTCTCTTATGCTCAACAATGCTGCATTTATTTGGTCAAAAATACAGTAAAACTGCCACTTTGTGAAATATTATTATAATTTTAAATAGCTATTTATTTTAAGTTATTTTAAAATGTAATTTATTCCTGTGATGGCAAAGCTGAATTTTTAGCAATCATTACAACAGTTATCAGTGTCACATGATCCTTCAGAAATCATTCTACTATGCTGATTTGGTGTTCAAGAAACATTTCTATTATATATATATATATATATATATATATATATTTGTTTTTTTTTGTGGAAGCTGTGATACATTTTTTTTTAGGATTTTTTGAGTTCAAAAGAATAGCATACAAAGTAAACAAAAGTATTTCGAAGCATTATAAATGATTTTAACATCACTTTTGATCAATTGTATGTACCCCTGCTAAATAAAAGTATTAATTTCTTTAGAAAAAATATTTAATGTACATTGAATGTTTAATTTATATATTATCCATTAATTATATACAAATGAAAAATAGCCAGCATCTTAATATTGCCGTATGCCTACTACAAAGATTTTCTATGTAATACAAAATAATAATTTTAATTACTTCACTCCAGCAGAGTAGCTAATGACAGGGAATAAGAGGCCATCTAAATTGAAGTTCTCAAACATTCCCTGCACTGGATGGCCATTGATACGGAAGGAGATACTGGGCACACTCAGATCCAGACAGCAGCTCACAACGTCATCTGCTGCCAGGATGTGCTGGTTGGGTGAAGCCACCTGACGTGACACATGACCTACACAGAGCAAAAATATGGTTGAAGGACCATAAACACTCATATACATATAGAATACGCAAGATCACCACATTTACCTGACCACAAGTGAAGGCCATCAAAGCCATAAGAATAGAGGTCATCGCCCACACCGTTGCCACCCCAGCCCTCTCCTCCTCCCGGGTACGGACTGAAGCCCTCGGTCAGAGCCCAGCCAACACGCAGATGGCTAACCTGAGCTGTCACAAATGCTTCCACATAGTCCACCATCACCTCATAGTACCACTTCTTATACTGTGTAGAACCTTCACAAGTCCCCAAGAAGATATTGGGCCTCACGCTACAAGGAGTAAGTGATGTTTATTGCAGTAAATGGTTTGAAATCTTTTCAATCTCTTTGATTTAGAGCACCTTCATGAACAAAAGCTGCTCGACAGATATTACCTTGATACATAGTTAACGATGTTAGTCTGCAGCAGGAGGTCACGGCCCGGAAGCAAATTTTCTGTGATGAGGTTTTGATTGGACCTCACAGCAACACCGTTACAAACACACAGAGAACGCAATACATCTAAAACCTGTCCAGACATAGGCAAAGGAGAGTGAGATTTTCAATGTGTCACAAAATGATACATGTTAGTTGACCTAAATCACGTTTGCAGTCAGACCTTATGATTTCGACCGTGCTTGTCCAAGAGAGAAATGATAGACTTGATGTGATTCTCCTGAATGATGTTCAAGACTTCAGGACTTTCAATCAAAACACAATACAGCACCTCTAGGATGCCTGGAGACCAACAGATAAGAAAGAAGTATGAGAGCAAGAAGTATGTGGCAAAGTTTAAAGACGGATTGTTAGTCACTTTGTGCCATTTGTTGACCGTGTGCTGGAGGAAGGTGTTATAAATACCTGAAGAAGCTTCCAGACGATCCAGTTTACTGACCAGCCAGTCCAGGTTATCGCAGAACAGAGCACAGTTAGAACGGTTTCCTCTAATCAGTGACGCTGTGAAAACAGAGACACATTCACAAATCTAATCCATCAATATAATTGAAAAAAGGATGAAATAATGAAGAATGGATAGGGAAAAAAAATTATATTTATTTTTCTAATAAATTATGCCTTTTACATGCTATTCAATAAATGTTAAATATTTTATAAATAATTTAAATTTAAATTAATTATTACTTTATTTTTTATTATTATTTTATTTTACTATTATTAAGTCTCTTATGCTCATCATGGATGCATTCAGTAAAAAAAAAAAGTTGATATTTTTAAATTAGAAAAAAGTAATAATCTGAAATATTAATTTTAAAAGACTGTTTTCTATTTTAACATATTTTAAAATGCAATCAATACCATTATTAACTACTGATGACTAATTATAATTGATAGTAATCAGCATATTCATTTGAAGGAATGAAGGGATCTGAAGGATCATGTCATCACAGAAATAAATGACATTTTAAAATAGAAAACAGACTTTTTAAATAGAAATATTTCACAGTATTACTGTTTTTTGATCAAACAAAGGCAACCTTGTTGAGAGCATAAGAGACTTCTTTCAAAAACATTCAAAAAATTGTATTTATTCCAAACTTTTGACTTTTATTTATATTCAGTCACCAAGCAGTTCATAGAGCAGGTTGACAATCTCTTTCCAGGACTCAGCAGCTTCCTCTCCGGCGAACTCAGAGAAGTGTGCAGCAGTGTTGTAGACATTCAGCCGGTCGATACACTCCAGCACAATGGTGATCATCCCCTGCAACAGAAAAGAAACATTAATTGCAAAGGGGATCAGGGCTGATTGTCAGACAGTCAGGCACACACACACACATACCTCTTCTTGGAAGAGGTTCTGTCGGTTGCGCAGAGAACGCAGCTTGGTCTGTTTCTCCTCGTGTTCCAGCTCCTCCTCTGGAGGCCGGAAGTAATGGATGAGATCCTGCAAGGACAGGATCACTGCGTCCAGTGGCAGGGACACCGGACCAGGGGATTTGTTCTTCCCACTCAGAGAGTCCAGACCTCTGATGTAAGAAAGAGAAGAGGATGCATGCACATTCACACACACACAGACACACACACAAGAAAATATAAGGCAACTGTCCACAAATATTTTCTTAAATTATCAGTCGGAAAAGACACATTTTTAGAGCTTTTCAGTAAACTTTTTTTACTCATTTTAAAAAAGAATACTTTTATTATAATTATTTATAAAATACTTGTCAAATTAATTTATTTATACATACATACATTCATACATACAAACCCAAAGTTTGGGGTCAGTCATTTTTTTTAATGTATTTGAATGAAAGCTATATGTTCACCAAGGCTGCATTTATTTGATTAAAACAATATAAAATATTTTATATAATATTAATAATATAACATATTATTTAATAATATCATAATTTATCTAACAATAAATATTTTTTATATTTAACAAAAATGTTGTGAAATATTATTGCAATTTAAAATAACTGTTTTCTATTATAATATACAATAAAATGTCATTTATACCTGTGATGCCAAAGCTAAATTTTCACATCAAATGATCCTTCAGAAATCATATTAATTTTCTGCTTTAATAAGAAACATTATCATTGTTGAAAACAGTTGTACTGGTTAATATTTTTGTGGAAACCTTTTTTTTTTTTTAGGATTCTTCGATCGATATAAAGTAAAAAAAAAAAAAAAAAAAAAAAAAAAACAGCATCATTTTAATTTAATTTAATTATTTCATTTTTAATTTCATAAAAAAAAAAATTGAATAGTTTAGCCAAAAAACGTCATATTGCTTATATTTCACTTAGTTTTTTATCGAACAATAAAGGTAACCATTAAATATCACCAAATTCTTATTCTGCCTATAAGGTATTACACAATATTCAGTGTGACAGTATAATATACAGTATAAATAAACACTAGATTGTATGTGATGCACAGTCGTACTTGATGAACTGTGTAAAAAGGCCTGTGGTGCTGTAGATCATACGAGCAGCCTGAGACTCTTCCATCTGAGAGCGAGAGCAAGTCAGGGCATCATCCATATGGCCCTCTTGATGTAATATGGCCTAAAAGAAAGATAAAAAAGATTAAATGTAAGATCATAAGAAACACAACAGTTTGAAAGGCTTGACATCAGGTATATGAGCTGATATCATGTGGTTTGTATACCCTTCTCTTCATGGTTCCCAGGCGAGCCGCTTTAGCATCTAAAGCAGCGTATGTGAGCCACAGCCCTGTGGAAAGATGCTGCATAAAACACATGGACTCGCCGTACTTGATCTCAGGAACACCCATTCCTTCCACATCTCGCTTCTTCTGAGCCCCCTCCACCTTCTCCTGTTCTCCAGGAATGAGAAATGCTGTTAGAATTTGAGAACTAGTCAAACGGGCAAAATAAAAAGCAGATCTTTTTTTTATTTATACAAGTTCAAACCTACCTTTGATGCACGGAAGCAGAAGGCAGACAACTTGGTGTTGGCTTTCTCTGGATCCAGAACCATTAGACCTTTCTCCTCGTCCAGACACATGTACCGACCCGTTGTGATGTGGCGTACGCGGAAGGCCTGGCCCCACTTCATGTGGCTACCGCTCCAACTGCAGAGAAATAACAGCTATGTATTACAAAACGTATATGCAAAATAATATTTAATAATTATGATACAGTTAAGAAATGAGAGATTTTCTCACCCAATTCTCAGAGGCTCAAGTCTCCATAATGAACGGGCCTGACTACATACCGCCCCTCCTTCATATTGTGCAATCCTAGAGAGAGAGACTGACGTTACTATCATTTATGTTAAGCATTCAGTGTAGAATATACAGTATAAGGAGCTTAGCCAAACATAATAGTTAATTTACTGTACATGCAGATGGTACAGTAAGACAAATAGCTTATGTACATGTGTGTATACAGTAAATATACTGCTCTTACTTGCGCTGCTCTTCTCCCTGATCAGGTGTTGAGATGGCCAGACACTCATCCATGTGACCATGAAACAGTCTTAAGACATGACCTCCAGTTAAGTAGCCTGAAGAGAGCAAATATAAACACAGAGCACAGACAGATACATTATCTTTCAAAAAACACAGAGATATTTCAGAACATTTTGCTGCTGTTTGACTGGGAACTCTCTGTATTTGCTGAACACTTACCCTCTGCCAGCTCACAGCCTGAACAGACTGGATTCATGTTCCATAAGGTCTGCATAAAGGAGGCATCTACCATCAGGTCCCCACTGGCGTATGACAGATGCTGCAGAAGATATCACAGATACCAGCTGTCAGCTGCTCAGAGAATCATGGTTGATATTATTATTAGATCACTAAGGATCTAAAAAGTCTCACTAGGTATCTCTCTGATGACACGCTAACCAGGATGAGGTCATCTCCCACCCTGACCTTCTCACCCTCTGACCTCTGTTTGGATGCAGGATGGATGGTCCACCAACATGCTTCCCCTGAATATACAAAGACACAATGAACCTCACCAGTAAAAAAAAAAAAAAAAAAAAAGGGAAAAAATTCTAACATGCATATTATTTTAAAAACCGCTATAACTTAAACAAATGCACACAAATATTACTATTTAATAGGTTTAACAATATATAACAAGACATAGTCACTGTTGTGATGACTTATTGCTTGTGTCATTTGTGGGTATTGTTTGTGTTAATGTGTGTGTTGGGAGGTTTTTTCTTCTTTCTTTTCGTTTTTTCTCCCCCTCTTTGATTGTTCTCAAGTGTGCATAGTCAGAGTGTGTTTCATGGTGATATAAATGTGCCATTTGCAGACTGCAAATGGAGGAGACAGTATGAGACTGGCATTTGTTAGCTTTACCATCTGGTTCATGCTGGTCAGACAATACTCTTTTTCCTGTGTTTCTATAGTGCAGGAGAGTCCAAACTCGGTCCTGGAGTTTGCCTCAGCACCTGAACGTTTCTAGTATGCCTAGTAAGACATTAATTAGCTTGTTCAGGTGTGTTTAATTAGAGTTAGCGCTAAACTCTGCAGGACAACCGACTGCCCGAGGCCAGCATGAAAGATGCTCAGGACAGTTGATGGGCCATTGCTGAACATCATCAAAACAACTTATCATTTTCACATGTTTTTAAGCCTTGCCAATTTAAACATTCAAGAGATTTTAAAGCATTCAAGCACAAGAAGACGCGAAAGAGCTCAACTGAGTGCTCTGTGTGCATATAGAGAGTGAATATTTTATTCACAATAGAATATAGATAACATATCAAATGTTGAAAGTGAGACATTTTGAAATGTCATGCCAAATATTAGAGCTACACATTCCAAAAAAGTTGGGACAGGTAGCAATAAGAGGCCGGAAAAGTTAAATGTACATATAAGAAACAGCTGAAGGACCAATTTGCCACTTATGGCAGTGTCTCTCAGAAGTCAAGATGGGCAGAGGATCACCAATTCCCCCAATACTGCGTAGAAGAAGGTACCGAAATGGCAAGCCTGCAGTCCAGATCTTTCACCCATAGAAAACATTTGGCGCATCATAAAGAGGAAGATGCGACAAAGAAGACCTAAGACAGCTGAGCAACTAGAAGCCTGTATTAGACAAGAATGGGACAACATTCCTATTCCTAAACTTGAGAAACTTGTCTCCTCAGTCCCCAGACTTTTCTCAATTTAAACATTTGATATGTCATCTATGTTGTATTCTGAATAAAATATTGACATTCGAAACTTCCACATCATTGCATTCTGTTTTTATTCACAATTTGTACAGTGTCCCAACTTTTTTGGAATCGGGTTTGTACATACAAAAATGTACAATACCTGTTTTGGCGAGTATCCTCAAAAAACTGTTAGTTATGTCTTAAGTGAACGTAAACAGTTGAGAAAGAAATCCCATGAATTGTGTCTTAAAGTGACGGCGCCAAATTTACTAGCTGCTGTCTGTGTCTGTGTCCTTGGATGTTAATCCAAGAAAAAAAAAGAGAGAAAATCACTCACTGCTCTTGGCTGAATTACTTTTGTAGTTTTAATAAGAATAAGTCTCTATTTAATTTATACAGTGAAGACTATGCAATGCTATTTTATATTAGATTATTCCATTTCTGTACCTGAACACCTACAAACTTGAAACAACGTCAATCAATGTTTAATTTGTATCTTTGTTGTATTTATTTATTTGTGCTATTTACACAATTTCAAACAGGGCCCACGGGTACAACCTGCACCAGGGCCCCGCAAACCCCTGTTACGGTCCTGCTCTTGGTCATTACATGTACCTGTAGAATCCTCTTGCAGGCCCACATCAAAGGCCAGCTTGTCTGTGAGTGAGCGTGATGTCGTCAGGCAGCTGAGATACTGTAATTCAGGGTAACACACACATCTCCTTAAAATTAGTGCCATCACATTAAAGGTCAGTAAATGGTGAAAAGAACGCCTCATGCATCTCTCACCATGCCAGAGTGGTAGTGTCTCAGAAGGATAGCATGGCCATAGAGCAGTGTTCGGTGTCCCCCTCCCTGAGATGACTGGAGATTGAGGAACAATAGAGAAAATAATGTCAAAACAACTTCCTTGTATTCAAATAGTGCTGTAAGGACTATGTTGGATGGTAAACGGCAGGATTTTACATAGGAAAGAGAAGAGCTCCACCATTTTCACACGGCGACAACAGTGAGACATAAGAAGAGGTAAACTGAAAACAAAATAACTGGAATAAAGTACCAAAGATTTCTTTACATACTGTAAGTTCACATTCACAGGAAGTGGGTTACAGTACCATGGAGAGAGCATACATACAGAAACAACCAATGGACAGAAGAGTCAAAGAGTCAAAGGTCACATTCAGCCGTCACGAGGACAACAAACATATCCTGTGGACGGCTTACCTTTTCTCAACATCCAGTAAGGTTTAAAAGCAAGAAAACACGATTACTGTTGATATTAGTGAGTTTTGTCTACAGTCTCATACTATTTATGAGTATGATTACATAAGTGAAAGAGAGAGAGAGAGCACACCATAGCAGGTTCTCCCAAAAAAGGAAAATTCTAACATTGTTTATCAACCTTACAGTATGTTGCTCCAAATCCAGTTTTGGATCACAAAAAGAGAATTTTTTTTATAATGTACGGAAGAAAGTCATATAGGTTTGGAGCGAGCTGAGGGTGAGTATATAATTCCAGAATTGTCATTATTGGAATGGGTCAGCATGTTACTTCCCCATTCACCTGT